>NC_034602.1:95665280-95667939 GCF_900095145.1 Mus pahari | reverse complement strand
GAGTGTGAGTGTGTGTGTGTGTGTCTTGGGGGGGGGGGCAGGGTGTAGGATTGAAATTCCCCAGCCGGAGGATTGTTTAAGCAGATCATGGTGCATGTCTAGATGAGGCACCACTCAACCATCAAAGATGGCGAGACTAAGAAGTATGGAGGTGAACCACCAGGTGGGAAGAAGGCTGTAAGGCTGTTCACATAATGACCAGTAAACTTAGAATTATCTCAAAAGATTTTATAAATGTTAATATTTGTCTCAGGATTATAGGCCATGGAATTGCTTTGTTTTCTAGCTTGTCTTTAGTTGATATGTTATTTATATAATAAGTTTATAATAAAACTAAAGGCATAATGAAGGCAATGTTGGCAGTTACCTGGCAGCTTCTTTTTATGTAGAGCAGTCCTCACAAGAATGAAATGACTGTAAGCATACATATCTGTAGGTGTGTAGTTGTCACTATACATATCTGTAGGTGTGTAGTTGTCAGTATACATATCTGTAGGTGTGTAGTTGTCAGTATACATATCTGTAGGTGTGTAGTTGTCAGTGTATATATCTGTAGGTGTGTAGTTGTCGGTATACATATCTGTAGGTGTGTAGTTGTCAGTGTACATATCTGTAGGTGTGCAGTTGTCACTATATATATCTGTAGGTGTGTAGTTGTCAGTGTACATATCTGTAGGTGTATAATTGTCAGTATATATATCTGTAGGTGTGTAGTTCTCAGTGTACATATCTGTAGGTGTGTAGTTGTCAGTATACATATCTGTAGGTGTATAGTTGTCAGTATATATATCTGTAGGTGTGTAGTTGTCAGTGTACATATCTGTAGGTGTGTAGTTGTCAGTATACATATCTGTAAGTGTGCAGTTGTCACTATACATATCTGTAGGTGTGTAGTTGTCAGTGTACATATCTGTAAGTGTGTAGTTGTCGGTATACATACCTGTAGATGTGTAGTTGTCCATCCCCTCTGTTGTTTTGTCCTGTTCTTCTTAGATGTTGACTTTACATCTCTGGTAATATTTGACTGTTTTAGTTTTAAGAGTGAGGAATAAGCACAGGTTCAAGCCAGGCATGTCTCAGCAAGGAGGAGTGGACATAAACTCTCACCCCAACCAAGAAGCAACCTAACATTGACATCCACTTGCAAAGGAAAAATTCATTTTCTCCATTGGATCCTCACTGGGTATATTAACCACACTTAGGGCAGGTTCCATGCCTAGCAGTAAATGGCCAAGAAAGAAGAACTCAATGGTGTTTTTGTCTTACTTGCTTTGTTTGGGCTTTCTATGTCTTACTGCTCTTTTGCTTGTTTATTATGGTTTCTGATTTTGTGTTTTTATAGTGTGTGTGTACACGAGCGTATGTGAGTGCATGTGCCTGTGTGTGGGGGTGTGTTTCTTATGTTTTTTTCTCTCTCTTTAATTCTGGTTTGTTTGCTTTTTTTTCTTTGCCTGTTTGTTTTCTAGAGAAAGAAGAGATGGAGCTGGGTGGGTGGGAAGGATCTAAGAGAAGTCGGGGGAGAGAAAACCATGATCAGAAGATACTTTATGAAAAAAAATTCAATTGAAAAAGACTGAGGAGTCAAAAAACAAATAGGAAGTTGACTTGGACATGTTAACCTTGATCTTTGTACGATAATCTACCCAAGACTCTTCTCTTGGAGTGTCTCAGGACTCTATAAAAGGCTCCTTGACTTACAATGTGAGTCATGATTCCTCTATTTCCATACCAAATCTCCCTTGCTCTTTCTTTCTCCCCACTTCTCTCCAGCTTCTTAGTAAATCTCAGAAATACTTCAAAGGACAGTGGGAACATATATCTGATTTCATCTAGGAATTTTACAATTAAGGATTTTTTTTTTTAGTATCAAAAGAATATTTGTTTATATTTGTCCAGGAATTAATAAAGGCAGTAAGCCTCCGAATAGTTTGCTTAAACTATGTGTACTTTTCAGGATACACAGAGCCAGATGTTGTGATTCAGCCTCTGAATTTCAGTATTTGGGGTGGTTAAGGCAGGAAGGTCACAAGTTCAAGACCACCTGAGCAACATAGATTATCCTGTAAGACCAGAAACAAAAAGGGAACACGTTGGAGTTTTTAATACATGTGTTAATTTAATATGTGTATCAAGGGTCATTTAGTTTAACATTAATTCCCAAACTCTGTGCCCACAAAGGAGAGAACTATACAAAACAGATAGTTTAAAAAGAATGTTCCTGCCGAGCAGTGGTGGCTCACTCCTTTAATCCCAGCACTTGGGAGGCAGAGGCAGAGGCAGAGAGGCAGAGGCAGGTGGATTTCTGAGTTTGAGGCCAGCCTGGTCTACTGAGTGAGTTCCAGGACAGCCAGGGCTATATAGAGAAACTCCGTCTTGAACCCCCCCCCCCAAAAAAAAAAGAAAAATGCTCCCAGGGCTCACCTGGGAGAGGGGATGTATTGGCTCACAACAACCTGTGTGTGCCCACTGGGGTCAAGACAAGGCAGGCACTCATTGTCTGGAAGATAAAAGTCCTGACACTGAGTTTGTTCTCACAGACTCAGCCCCACTGCGTTTAAACAGAGATCTACCTCAGAAACATTTTTCTTTCTTTCTTTCTTTCTTTCTTTCTTTCTTTCTTTCTTTCTTTCTCTCTCTCTCTCTCTCTCTCTCTCTCTCT
>NC_034602.1:95662100-95664865 GCF_900095145.1 Mus pahari | reverse complement strand
CAGTAGAACAGTGTCCTCCCTCCTCGTGCAGTAGAACAGTGTCCTCCCTCATTGTACAGTAGACCAGTGTCCTCCATCTGTGTGCAGTAGAACAGTGTCCTCCCTCCTTGTGCAGTAGAACAGTGTCCTCCCTCCTCGTGCAGTAGACCAGTGTCCTCCCTCCTTGTGCAGTAGAACAGTGTCCTCCCTCCTCGTGCAGTAGACCAGTGTCCTCCATCTGTGTGCAGTAGAACAGTGCTCTCCCTCCTCTCCAGATCTCACCCCCTCAATATCTCAGACTATCATGAGACTTACGAGGAAAACATAGATTCCAAGATTTTTGTTTATTACATGGGAGAGGTCTCTCCCCCCCCCCACCCCAATTAACTCCTGAAAGTCTGGTAATGAGAGTTACAAATATTGTGTTTGCAACAAAAAATGAAGACCTTTAATGGTGCAGAAGGCCTACCATTGGCCTTCTACCCAAGCCCCTGGACATGATGAAGACTTCCAGTAGATTAGCCCATATGTAACCCTTTTGAAATCATGCTCACTACCCTGAAATTCCCTGCCCAGATGCCCACTTATAGTCCCACACAGGCCTTCCTCATCACAACCCAGCATGCCCATTCCTTAGTTCAAGACATAGGTAAGGTGTGGCTTCAGTCTTACAACATCATCTCTTCACTTTCTTTGTTTCTTCACAAAACCAAAAAATTCCTCTGGTTTGTTCTATCAGCAGCTCTAAAAGAGGCTTTAGCCATCACTTGATGCTGAGAAACTGTCTTCAAGCCATAGATAATTTTCTGTACTTGCATCATCTGATAAAGGCTACAGTATATTTATTATGGTTAGAGCAAAGGAAAACCACAGCTTTCCAAACAATTGACAGGTTGTGGTTCTTCTGCCCCTCCCCTGGAACAGCAGGAAGAAGGAAGACACGTGTCCCATAATATTTCCTCAGAAGGATCTGGGGAAGAAAAGAGAAAGGAAGAGATTAACTGACTGAACTCAGCACTCAGAGCTATAAATCATGTGTTGCAATATGGCGAAGGGATATTGCATCAGAGCATGGCAGTTGTAGTTAAGCTCTGGCTCTCAGGGCCAGCTTTCACTGAAGATGCAGTGCTGAGCCTAGGGTCCCTGACTGTGCCAAAGGACCACATGCTACTTTAGTTTCACTGTCTCTCAGTATAATTTTCTTCTCTTGCTGTAAGACAGGGACATTTCTTCATAGCTGAAGGAATGCCTGAGTCAGATAATCGCCTTACTGAACCATGCATCCCTTGTTCCAGTTGTTACAAGCAAGCAAGGAATTGCTAAAATGTCTTCACTTCTTCCTGGAAGTCTTGTCAGGAAAGCTAGGAGGCTGCTGGCAAGGTTATAATGGCTTTTCTCTCAGACCGTTAGTTTTGAAAGTGTTTGTAACATTTCCTGTCTGTTTCACGTTGCCTTTATCTCAAGATTTGAAAGATAGTGACTAGGAGCTTGTCACTGAGAACAGGGATAGAGGTTGTAGGAATGAAGAATGTAGGAACATGAAGTGTATCTTAGTGTATCTCTTAATCCTCAACATAGGTAATAGCTAATTAACCTTTTTTTTCCTTTGCTGTTCTTAATTCCACTTTTTTTTTTTAAATAGGGGAAATAGGTACAGTATATAGGACAAATGAAAGTCAAACTTAGCTTTATATTTTCAGCATAATTTTACGAAGGCAAGATGCCCTGGTCGTGGTGAGCATGGCGCTTTGATGGCATTGAAGCAGAGCAGCAGCAGCTGACCTCTGGGAAAGGTGCTTAAGAGCTAACAGTTTCCCAGCACAAGTGCAGGTGGCTTGTTACCTTCTTAGACTCCTTATATGAAACACAGAGATATGGAAATCTCCAGGGAGAGAATAGAGGTATGGTTGCCAAGTAAAAAAGAAAGGAAAAAATTAATCCTTTTAAGAGAAGTCCGACATTCCTTCAAAAGGAGCAGAGAGAGGAAGCAGAAGTGACACACAGGTGGGCATATGTGCCCTGAATTTGATTTGAGTGTTAGTTAGTATGTGGGGGCCTGTGGAATTGGAGAATGTTGCATGTATTCATGCTGGTCCCAAACTTGTTGTGTAGTTGAGAATTACATTACATTGATGATTCCCCCGTCCCCGTCTGCCATTCCTCTGTCTTCCAGTGCTGAAACTACGGGGTCCTCACCAAGCCTGGCTTATGCAGTATGGAGGAGAGCACACTGATTGTGTGTGCTAGTGAGACACCCAGCCAACTCACCTACTTCACCAGTTCCAAGACTCAGAAATTCAGTGATTGCTGATTCATTGTGTCATTTATAACAGAATTAAGGTGGCATGCTTTCGAGATGGCGTGTGTTATAGTGAAGAGTACGGTTCACACTTCCTAGGAATGCAACTGATATTTGCAGATGAATTGATAGGCTATCTGTGATTCACCTAAGAATAATCCAGGGATAAGGATGGTATAATTTATAATGCAGCCAGACTGTGTGTGATGTGTGCAAATCAGGTGATGTGTGTATGGAGTTCATATTATCATCAGCACAGTAAAGTTATAGTTGAAATTAAAACTATTAGCTTTGAAATCTCACTAGATTTCTCTCAAGTTTATTTCCTAATCTATAAATGAGAATAATAAAATCTAGTAATAGAACTGTTAGAGTCAGTTAGAATGAGTTACGTCTGATTCCTAACATATTTTTTAACTTATTTCATTAGATATTTTTCTTCATTTACATTTTAAATGTTATCCCAAATGTCCCCTATACCCTCCCC
>NC_034602.1:95658867-95660300 GCF_900095145.1 Mus pahari | reverse complement strand
TACTTCATCTTTAACTTATATACTTTCCATGATTAAAGAGGTTATAGCAATGCTACTTCATGCTAATCTATTTAATATAATTTAGCACTAGAATAAAGTCCAAGATGCACACAAATATATCTGAAAAAAAATGTTGTGAGTATTGTATTTAAATCCTTTAGTTTCTAACCGACAGGTAAAGCCATAAAAACCCTTTACTCTTAGTTGTTTCCTTGTGCTCAGACTTTTTCTCTAGAAAGCCGAATGCCTGTTAGTTGTGAATTGAGAAAGGACACTCAACCTGTGGAGAGGCGGCAGGCTGGTGCTGACTGGATGCCTCCACACTTTTTTGTTTGCAGCCTAGGAAAAGAAGAGCCATAGTGGGAGATAGAATTTAGTACATTTATGGACATTCTTACACAGAATGTTATATACATAAAGAAAAATGTTTTACAAAATGGAGTAGAAGAAACAAAAGTAGTTTTCATTCTGACTGTGTGATGCCTTATGCTGTACTATGGGCTGGGCTGTCCCAGTGAGACTGTGCCAGCTACTCTCTTGCTTGACAGACAAGATTGGAAACACGCCTTCTGTGTCCAGAGCACCTGCTAAATTCTCGTATTTAATTTACCTGTGATCACAAGCTAGTTATTTGAGGTATTAATTAAAATCTGTCTCTGGGCTTTTCAAAAGGCCTCACCTTTTCAGCTCCCTGCTCTCTGGCAATACAATAAGTCTTATTTAAACATGTCTCCAGAGACTCTTCTGTAGAGATGGGCATTCATGAGCATGGAGTCAAGTCTCTCAGTGAGAGTGGGTCCTGCTCCTGCTCCGAGAGTGACAGCACTGCCAGGGTGGAGTCCTTTAGGGTTCTCCTGTGTGACTTTGTACACTTAGTCCAGGAGGTTGTCTGTAGCCCAGTGAAGTGAAGTGACTTGTAGCCCCGTTATTTATCTTGATTCCACATCAGGAAACATGAATGGGGCTAGCAATACAGCTTGCAAGTTAGAATGCTTATTTAAAATGCCCATGGCCCTGTGTCCAATACCAGAACCACCAAAAAAACAAACGAACGCAGAGAATGTCCTAATGCTCTTTCTGGTTTGAAGAAGGCGTAAAATAACCTTGGTAATTAAATTTTAATTCATTGATGCTCTTGTGATTTGTACAGTGGAAGGCTAGAAGCGTTTAGGTTTTGGAGTCAAGTCAGGTGCAGGGGGGCACGCCTACATCAGCTACTCTGGAAGCTGAGGCAGGAAGATTGCTTGAGTACAAGACCAGCCTGGGTAACAGGAAGATTTTGTCTCAAAAAAATATTTTTTAAATTGACATGCACCAGAGAGAAATGTAAAATCTTCCTGGATATCAGGGTCCTATGGGATACTATGCCCTGATCTGACATTTCACTCAAACTAAATTAAGAATCTGTTTAGGACTTTAAGGTGTTGGACTGT
>NC_034602.1:95653499-95658511 GCF_900095145.1 Mus pahari | reverse complement strand
TCCAACTGGTAATAAGAACACATGCTCCACTATGTTCATAGCAGCCTTATTTATAATAGCCAGAAGGTGGAAAGAACCATGATGTCCCTCAACAGGGGAATGGATACAGAAATTGTACATTTACACAATGGAATACTACTCAGCTATCAAAAACAATGAATTTATGAAATTCCTCGGCAAATGGATGGATCTGGAAGGTATCATCCTGAGTAAGGTAACCCAATCACAAAAGAACTCACATAATATACACTCACTGATAAGTGGATNTTAGCNCTGAAACCTAGAATACCCAAGATACAATTTGTAAAACACATGAAACTAAAGAAGAAGGAAGACCAAAATGTGGAGACTTCGCCCCTTAGAACTGAGAACAAATCTCCCATGGAAGGGTTTACACAGACAAAGTTTGGGGCTGAGAAAAAAGGATGGACCATCTAAAAACTGCCCCACCCAGGGGTCCATCCCATAATCAGACACCAAACACAGACACTACTGCATACACCAGCAAGATTTTGCTGAAAGTACCCTGATACAGCTGTCTCTTGTGAGGCTATGCCAGTGCCTGGCAAACACAGAAGTGGATGCTCACAGTCAGCTATTGGGTCAAACACATGACCCTCAATGGAGGAGCTAGGAAAGTACCCAAGGAGCTGAAGGGTTCTGCAACCCTATAGGTGGAACAACAATATGAACTAACTAGTACCCCCTGAGCTCATGTCTCTAGCTGCATATGTAGCAGAAGATGGCCTAATTGGCCGTCATTGGGAAGAAAGGCACCTTGGTCTTGCAAACTTTATATGTCCTAGTATATGGGAAGGTCAGGGCAAAGAAGGGGGAGTAGGTGGGTAGGGAATCAGGGGGGGAGGGTATAGGGGACTTTGGGGATAGCATTTGAAAAGTAAATGAAGTAAATACCTAATAAAAATTGGAAACAATAATGTAACTAATTGAATTTTACACAGGGGACAGGTCTCAAGTTTGGCCAATTTTTGGTTTGATCTTCTCTTAATCTCTGCTCTGTCACCAGTTCTGCATTTCTTATAGACAGGATAAATCTTGAGTTCAACAATTTGTGGGTAGGTTGGTGTCTCTATCACTCCACTGGGATTTCTGTCTGGCTATAGTAGGTGCCCTCTTCAGCTTCCATATTACCAATGTAGTGAATCACAGCTAAGGTCCCCCCCCCCCCGCAACTGATTCTTGTGTGTATCCCTTATCTCAAGTCTCTGTCTATACCTGGAGATGCCCTTTACCTCATCATCACCATAAGTTGGAGGCTTCCATTCATTTTCATGGCCATCTAGCCATCTCTCCTGTCTTTCTCGACACCTAACCTGAATATTCCATCCCCATCCCTATCCTCCTTCATCATTGTTTCCTCTGTTCTTCTACTTCTTATGACTATTTTCTTCCCCCATCTAATTAAAACTCAAGTTCCTCACTTAGGCCTCCCTTCTTGTTTAACTTAATTCGGTTTGTGGATAAAATAAATCTCACAAAAGTCATGTGGGAAATACCCTTGAAGGCATTGGTACAGGAGACTTTTTCCTGAACAGAATGCCAATGGATCAGGCTCTAAAATCTACAACTGATAAATGGTACCACATGAAACTGAAAAGCTATTATAAGGCAAGGACACTATCAATAGGACAAATCATCAGCCCAAGGCTGGGAAATTAACTTCACCAACCCTATATTTGACAGAGGTCTAATATCCAAAATTTACAATGAAATAAAGAAATTAGACACCAACAATCCAAATATCCCAATTAAAAAATGGGGTAGAAAACTAAACAGAGAATTCTCAACAGAAGAATCTCAAATGGCTGAGAAGCACTTAAAGAAATGTCCAAAGAAATTAGTCACCAGACAAATGAAAATCAAAACAACAGTGTTCTTCCATCTTACAACAATCAGAATGGCTAAGATGGAAAACCTCTAGAGATAGAACCTGCTCTTGAGAATGTAGAGCAAGGGGAACACTCCTCCAATGCTGGTGGGAGTACGAACTTGTACAACCACTTGGGAAATCAATTTGGCCTTTTCTCAGTTTACTCAGAGCAGTGCAGTAAGCAAACTTACTCACTGAACCATCTTTCCAGCCCCATATTTCATATTCTTAACTGATTTAACAGATAATATCTAGTTCAAAAATAATTGTAATATAACTATCTTTATATGTATATATAAACAAAGGATTTTATAACAGTAATACTAGAATAATCCATCTTTTGATATCTAACACTATGTTAATTTTTTTGATTAGTAGTAGGTTCAACCCTATGGCTAATGATCTACCCAACCATGTGTTTGTGACTCAGTTAATAGTATGGGGAATGACTTTCATCTTGGAGATAAGAGAATAAATAGATCTAAATATTACGGTTACTTCCATGATATATTTTTCACTACTATAGCATTGAACAAAGCTTTCTAGGGAAATCAAGGGTCACAACTAAGGAGGATTACTGGTTTTTCTCCTCTAATAGAATGAAAAGTACATGTCTGTATGATGAAAGCTATCCAATAGTTGGCACTTAGAAGTTGGTTCTGACATGACTTGTCTATACCGTATGAGTCAAGTACATGGTATCTTCACTAATAAAGTCTTACCTTCAAGATTGGATAGTAACTCTTACTTAGGGTTCCTATAGCTTTTATCAAACACTATAACCAAATTTTAATCTGGAAATCTGGTGCTTGCACTATCCTGCATCCCTTATTGTTCAAAATTGCTTCGGGTTTCCTGGGTATTTGAGATGTCTAGTAACCTTTAACACTATTCTTTTTTTTTTTTTTTTTTCATTTTTTTCCTGAAGGGAGAGAATGTATTGCCTTTGTAGAATATTTTTGATAGGCTGCCATTTCTCCATTATGATCACAACAAGAATGTAGGGGGTCTTCAGCCCTTGGTATTTTCTTTGACTTTTTTTTGTCATAAAGCTGTACTGAACATATCCTTCATTTCCTTAAATTTATTCCAAAATATTTAACTATTGAACACTATTGTGAATGGTATTCTTTTCATGCTTTGTTTTATTTTTTTATAGGTGCCTGCTGGTCTATGTGTGTTGATTTTATATTATTATACTTTGCTAAATGCTTTATCTGGTGTATGTATTTTTTGGTAGTGTCTTAGGTTCTTCTATGTGTAGGATCATATCATCTACCACTAAGGATACTTTGATTTCTTCTTCTATTTATAATTCACCTACATCCACACAAGCTCTATATTTAACAGAAGTGAAGAGAATAGACATCCTTGCCTTATTATTGATTTTAGTAAATTTATTTGAATTTTCATTATTTAACATTAAGTTTGCGCTAGGCTTGTATATTATTTTTTATGATATTTGGATATATATTTTGTATTCTGAGATCTCTAAGAATTTTTCATGAAAAGATATTAGATTTATTCAAAGCCTTTAAATCATCTAATGAGGTGATCACACTGGAAAAAAAATGAGCTGGTGTTCAAATGGTCATATCTTCATATGAGATGTGATCTTTGTAGAGGGAGGTATTGATTCCACATTTGGATCTTGATTGTGTCAATAAAGACATTGGAAACCAACTGCTGGGCAAAGGAGAAAACTTGGAATTTCCTAGTCCCAGGAGTAAGAGGAAAGGACCAAGTTAAAGAGGTTCTCCCCCCCCGCCGCCCCCGTCTAGGCTTTGGGGAGTGGTAAACAAATTTCATGTAATACCTCAGGGCAACTAGAACCAGAGGCAACATCTGCCACCATCAGAATTCAGATATAGGATAGCTGCTGAATTTAGAGAAACAGATTCTGCACACAGGAGTTGTGTTATCTGTCTTGTTTGAAAGTGTAAGAACTGTCTGGTCTTTTCCATCCACAGAACAAAGGTGAGAAGAGAAAGGGCACAGCAGAGGTTGTCATTGGCAGTTTGGCTAGCCACAGGGTGGTGGAGAGGGATCTCAGCTCCTGGAATTCCTGGGAAAAGCATTATCTGGCAGTACCTAAAGCTGAGTGAGGCAGGCAGTTGTTGATCACATAGCCTAGCTGAGCACAGGAGGGCTCTTGAGAAAGATCAAGCTGGTTTGTAAATGTACATGATACAGATCTTTCCTATGGCATTCAATATTTTTATTTGTTATTTATGTTTAGTGTTTCAGTATTCTATTACTAGGGGACTCCTTTTTGGTTCTTTCTATTTAGTGGACCATATTCCTCTTGCTCTGTGATAAGCATTTTCTTCCTTCAATTAAGGAAATGTTTTGTTTCTGTGTGCCTGCCTCCTCACATATCTGCTTTGGTGTCTTTATGTCTTGTTCCCCTCTCTAAATTTTTAAAATAATATTATGAGGTAAACATTTTTCATACACTCTTTTTTTGATCACATTTTTCGTTCCCATACCTCTTTCCCCTGAACTGCACTGAAATTCCATACTTCACACCATACCTCTCTTTCTGAAAAAAACAAACAAAGAAACCCAAAAGTTAAGATAAAACAAAAAATGCAAAGTAGTAATTAAGTCTATTTTGTGTTGGCTAAAACACAACTGAGCATTACTGAGCATAAAGCCTGTCTGGAGTTTGATTGATATACCCAGTGTCTTTCTATAGAGGAGAAAAAATCCTGAGTTTCAGCCTTAGATTTGAAAAATGTTCCTTTAATGACTTTGACAAGTACATTTTCTGTGCCTTTATTTGGGTTTCTTCTTTCATTGCCATAGATTTCATGCTTTTGTAGTGTCCTATGGCTCTGTTCTTAGGTTTTATTAGATTTATCATTTTCTTTGACTGAGTGATCTACTTCTACTTTGTCTTCAGCACCTGATAATATCTCTTAAACTTTATTCATTTTACTGGTGTGGTTTTAATATTNCATGTTTTGTTAAGTTTCTTCAATTTTGTAATTTACAGTTTTATTCCATTTGAATTTTCTTCATAAATTCTAATTTTAAATTAACTAATTCAAATATATTTTTATCCTTAATTGTTTAACTTATTTTCTTTGTTTCATTTTTTATTAGATATTTTCTTTTT
>NC_034602.1:95632512-95649707 GCF_900095145.1 Mus pahari | reverse complement strand
CTATACCGAAAGTTTCCCATACCCCTCCCCCCACCTCTGTTCCCCTACCCACCCACTCCCACTACTTGGCCCAGGCCTTGCCTTGTGCTAGGTCATATATAGTTCCTGTAATTCCTTAAGTGTTTTTTGTGTTTCCTCTTTAAGGACTTCTACTTGTGTAGCAGTGTTTTCCTGTTGTTGTTTAATTCTTTATACCTGTTTAGCAGTGTTCTCCTGTGATTTCTTAAGGGCTTTGTCCTGTTTAACTGTGTTCTCCTGTGTTTCTTTAAGTGAGTTATTAATGCCCTTCTTAAGATTTTCTACGAGCTTCATGAGATATGTCTTTCTATCCGAGTCATGCATTTCGGGTATGTTGGGGTATCCAGGACTGGCTGAAGTTGGAGTGCTGGGTTCTGATGATGGTGTCTGGTCTTGGTTTCTGTTAGTAAGATTCTTAAGTCTGCCTTTCTCCATTTGGTAATCTCTGGAGTTAGTTGTTATAATTGTCTCTGGTTGGAGCTTGTTCCTCCTGTGATTCTGTTAGCCTCTGTCATCAGTCCTGGGAGTCCAGCTCTCTCCTGAGTCTCCTTGGTCAGAGTACAATCCACAGGCAAGCTCTCCTGTTGCAGGAAAGGTTCACAGAGTACTGGCATTCAGACCTACCTCCTGGCTGAAGATGTAGTCCCGAAATGGGGCCTGTCCCAGTGTTGCCTCTGCACTTTGCACACTCACCTGCAAAGAATAGTTTCTGAGGGACCTTGGACACAATATGGCTCTCTCACCTGTGACAGACCCTACTGGCTGACTGCCTCTCCTCTGGAAACTAAGATGCCCGGGTATCTGGAGCCCAAAACTGGGTCTGTCCCAGAAGCTGTGTTGCTTCTGCAGTCTGCACTCTCAACTGTGCAGACAGGAGCCTGTGTAACCCGGAGCAAAGATGGCTCCCTCACCAGCTCAGATAGTGAGAGCCCTCCTGGGCAGCCACCTCTCCTCTGGCGGGGAAGGTGCCCTGAAAACGTGGTCTGTCCCAGAAGCTGTGTAGCTTCTGCAGTCCACACTCTCACCTGCACAGTCTGGAGCCTGGGTGACCAGGAGCATAGAAGTCTCCCTCGCCAGCTCCAGCAGTAAGAGCCCTCTAGGGCAGACACCTCACCTGTGGAGGGGTAGGTGCCCTGAAAACGGGGTCTGTCCTAGAAGCTGTTCTGCTTCTGCTGCCCACACTCTCTCCAGCGTGAACTGGAGAATGTGTGACCTGTTGCAAAGATGGCTCCCTCACCAGCTACTTCTTAACTATTTTTATTTTCTAAGTCTACTATCAGCATTAATATCCTATTTTAATTCTTTGACTAAATTTATAATTTCTGTTTTGCATTATTTGTCTTTCTTAAATCTATATTATTTTCATAGTGATAAAACATCTTGCTTTTATCTTTTGTCTGTCCTTTTGTGGTTTAACTAGGAAACATGGGCATGTGGAGGCAGAAGCTTGGAAGTGTCTCATGGTATGGACATTTTTACCTTTGTTTTGTGGTGATCGGGATCTCCATAATCCTCATGAAGGTATCAGGTTTTTGACCAGCCACATGAGCTTAGTGTTCAGACTCACTGTTGATAAGCAATTGGAATATCAGAAGAAGTTTTAGTTCTAATTCTGTTGTGCAAGTTTCAGTTGCTTAGTATAATGATGAACTTATGATTTTTTGCATATTCTTATTGTGGATATTCAAAAGTTTGTAAAGGTATACACAGATATGTTTTTCAGAACACCAGGAAATGGATCATGGAATTGGAAGATATGGAATTTGTCTGAATATATTGTATTATAGGCCATATGCAATGAAGAGTGAGTACTGTCTTTATAAAACCAGATAGACAGCTTCTTAGGAACAATGCCTGAACTCCACCTCTGAATTTTCCATGCATATATGTACAGTCATTTACTTATATGTACACATGCAATTTAACATACAAGCATGTACATGAATACCCCCCAAAATAAAATAAAAAGTAAACAATGTTTTTACATTTGTGTCATGACTTATTTCAGATAAACTATAAGTAATATTTTTCTAAACTTTCCCTTTTAACATTTAAATATCAACACTTTCTTACAGACTCTTGAAGAACTTGTCAAATTTATATAAAGTGCAATGTAACCAAGCCAGAAAATACAGTATGAAACACAGAATGTTTAATAAGCAACACTATTTTGGAACATAATAGAAGGCATATATTTATAATAATGAAAAATAGGAAGAAAAATTACCAAGGAATAGTACTAACAAATATTTTCTGGAGACATAGCAATGAACCACAAGAAGAAGATATGAGGTAAGATATTGTTGAAAATAGTATTGCAAAAGTCATGGAAGAGAAATAATTTCATAGAATCATAAAGTGAAGAACAATTACTCACTGTCAAAATTAAATCATATTCAACTCATACTATGTAGTAGCCCTATATTATGAGCTAATGAAACTTTTGTAAATAATATTTATCAGAAGAATTATCTTCATTCAATAATTTTCTTCAGAGCAATTTTCACATCCTTATTCCTCAGGCTGTAGATTATAGGGTTTACCATGGGAACAATGATGGTGTAAAATATAGAAGCCACTTTTCCTTCATCCATAGAATGGGTAGACGATGGTTTCAGATACGGAAGTGCAGCAGAGATATAAAAGACAGCAACAGCTGAGATGTGGGAACTGCAGGTGCTGAAGGCTTTAGATCTTCCCTCAGTGGATTTATTGCGTAGGATGCTTATGATGATGAAAGCATAAGAACTGAGGATAGTCAGGTTTGGGAAAATGATATCAATTACACTAGAAATTAGAATTACGAGCTCATTCACAAAAATATTAGAGCATGAGAGATTAAGGATAGAAATAAGGTCACAGAAATAATGGTTGATCAAATCAGATTTGCAGAAATCAATCCTAAATGTACACCCTACATGAACTGATGCACAANCTAGGCCTATAATGTAANCTCCTAAAACAAGAGAAAGGCACTTANATTGAGACATGATGATACTGTAAAGCAAGGGGCTACAGATGGCAACATAGCGATCATATGCCATTGCAGCCAGCATGTAACATTCTGAAATAGCAAAAAGAAGAAAGAAGTAAAGTTGAATCATGCACTCAGGGTAGGAGATTTCATTCTTCTCCATCACAAAGTTTACCAGCATTTTGGGGATAATAACAGTAGATTGGCAGAGGTCAATGAAGGACAGACTGCTGAGGAAGAAGTACATGGGTGTGTGCAGGTTTGAGCTGAGCAGGATGAGGATGATCATGCCCAGGTTCCACAGCACTGTGAGTAGGTAGATTCCAAGGAAGAGGAGGAAGAGGGGCAGCTGCAGCTCTGGTTGGTCTGTTAAGCCAGAGAGGAAGAATTTGGTCACTGTAGAGTGATTGCCTTTTTCCATGCTCTCAGTCAGATTCTGAAAGGAAAAAATGGACTTTTGAGAAATACATTTGTTCTTCTTTTGGAAGCAAGTACCACCTATAACTTTTTATGATGACTTCTTACTGGACCATCTTCACTATGTAGTTTTATATTTTCTATATTTGATTTTCAATGTTAATTGTACTTTTTAGAAAATATTTTTTTCTATTTAATATTGAAAACTTTTGTACTGTTAATTTTTAGCTTCAATATGTCAAACCTTTGTAGCAAGTATTTCTAAATACTATCTCTAAACCACACCATTTATTAAGAAGTATGTATGAGAAAGTAAAGTAGCTGATTTGAATGATGACTTTAAAATCTTTTTCAAAACACAATTTTGCCTATCTCAAAAATAGGGGAGGCATAACAATCGAGGGACAATTACTGCCAAAATTTTTGGAATAAGTATCTTAATGTTTCAAAATTTCTTTTTTTCTTTTCAACTTCTATGAATCAGTGTGTGAAAAGCATATTCCCAGGAAAAAAAAGCAAGAATTAAAAATATGTTTCCTTGTTCAGTTACATAACAAATATATATATTAACTATTTTACAAAGTAAATGTTAATATGAATTAGGATTGATTTACCTTTATTTGTAGGTGATATTTTAGCATACATAAGTGACCCAAAAATGCTTCCACATGACTTCTAGAGCTGATAAACATTGCCAGCAATGTGAGAAAATATAAGATTAATTTATATAAACCAGTAGCCCACTTACATATGAATAAATCATTCTCAATAGCCACATAATATAAACTATCTCACATTAATATTAACAAACAGTGAAAGATTTATATTAGGGGAAGGGTAGGGAATAATTGATGTATGGATTTTTATAGCTGGGTCTGGCAGAATAGAATGGATGGGAAGGAGGGGGCAGAATCCAATTATAAAGTGAATAAAAATAATAAAAATATTAGGTAACTGATTTAAAAGAATGTTGAAGGTTATTTCCTGGCTTCCACGGATATTTACACACACGCACACACACACACACACACACACACACACACACACATTTGCACTCATGCACACACACATACACTTATACATGAACACTCTCTCTTCACAAAGAAAGTAAAAGGCAGCTCTTTAAGAAATTATTAAATGAAAAACGTCTGAAGCTATATCAATCAGCTTATTATGTGCTTTGCAAAGGAAACAATTGGATTTGGGGTTGTAATTCAAAGTCAGTAAAAGTGTGGCAACTTTACTAAAAAGCAAACTAGCCAACTAACAAATAACCCCATCATATGTGTTATCAATAAATTGACATTGGTTTGCACATCTTACTTAAGAGTGATTAAAGACATCCTGGAAAATTAAATTCAAAGCAAGCTTCCACGCTAAAATCCACACATTCAAAAACAAGGATGACTAAATCAATCTCAGAAGCAGAACTAAAATAGATATCAGAAGTGGACAGAGGAAAGGAACTCAGAATAAGAGATGTGGAGAGGAGCATACTGGGTTGGGGCTCAAATGAAGGAAGAACAGGAAGGAGAAAATGGAAATAGGTAGGGATGTAGGGCATATATGTGTGAGCAATCAAAAGTACTTGCTAGCAACTTGGGATGGAGGGAAGCCCCAGAGGTTCTTTGGGGGTACAAATCATGCTGAGACTCCTAGAATTGGGTAAAATGGATCAGGAAGTGGCTGCTATCTGTAGCCAGGAAGCACTCCCATTGAGAAGCCAAGTAAATCAATCTACCCACAAAACCTTCAACCTAAAATGTGTCCTGCCTCCAAGATATGCAGGAACAAAGGTAGAGCAGAGACTGAGGGAATGGCCAACCAATAATAGAACCCATTCCTGATGTTGTTAATAATACTCTGATATACCTGCAGAGAAGAACCTAGCATAATAGTCCTCTGCGAGGTTCTATCCAATGCAGAATCCTACTGCCAAATGTTGGATGAGCTCTAGAAGTCTTAGTGGGATAACTGGGCAAAGGATGGTGGTAGCTAAATAGGACAAGGACCACACAGGAAGACCAAGAGTATCAAGTAACTTTTACCCTTTAGTATTCCCAGAGACTGAACCATTTACCACATAGTGCACATGGGCTGGAGCTAGACCCCCTGTACATATGTAGCAGTTTAATCTTCATGTGTGTCCTCCAATACTGGAGTACTGGCTGACACCGAAATCTGTTCCTTGCCTGCCTGCTTGCTTTTGGGTACTGCTCCCCTTACTGGGTTTCCTGTCTGGCCTCAGTTGACAATGTGCATTTTTGCTGTGAATTGATGTGAAGGGTGGTGTTTGGGTAGGGATTCAATGGGTTGGGTGTCTGGGGAATGGTACCTGTAATAGGTATCACCTAAAAGGTAGGGACAAATATCAAAACATCCAAATAGAGCATCTAGAAAATAGATTCTCATAAGTATGGCTAATTTATGTTTAGCAAATTATACAAAGAAAATAGCCCAAGAATGTTCTTTTCAATGTTAGTTTTGGAATAACTGAGCAATTATATAGACAATAAAGATTAAAAATTCACTAACTTTAGATTCATTCCAACAAATAATACAAAAATATTCTTATACATATGTTGTGGTTAAAATGCTAATTTTGAATATAAAATCCCTCTAGATATTAACAGAAACATTTTTTAGTGACCTTAGTTTCACTTCTATACCAATTGCAATTTGTGATTTATTTTCAAATAAAACAAACTAAATTACCTGAAATTGAAATTTTCTATGTTGAGATAATGAAAGACAGTAAAAGAATACAAAGCAGTTAAGGCCAGCAGGGAACTGAAGACAGGAACAAACAAACAAAAAATGCAATGGGAGTTTCCTTGTGTTTCCTGACAGCTTATTAGTTCATTAGGTGACAACTGAAGGAAATCAAATTTAGGTCATCATCCAGTAGAATTTTAACAGCTTTAATATACTCACAATAATTAATGATAATACATTTTATTACAGGACACATACTGCCATAAGGAATCTTTGGATCCTAGACACTTGTAAATTAAATTAGTTCTGTAAACCTAATTCTAAACTTGATTATAATGAAATGTTAACAAAGAGAAAGTTCTGTGATACTTTATCAAAGTATAAAAAATTTGTTCACCTTGAAAAAAAATTTTCAAATTATATATGCATCAAGAAATAGTATATGTTATTTTTTAATGCAATAAAAATTACTCAGGAAATTTCTCTAACTTGAGAAAAACAAGAATCTGATTTGAACACATTTTCATCAAAACTCTTAAGTAAATGGCAATTGGTTATAAATAAAATTTCAGTAATATCAATCAAAAATGCAATTTAAATCACAATTGGACATCTTTTACACTTATAACATTTAGGTTAAAATAAAAGATGAGAAAACCTAATGTCACACAACATAGATTACTGCTTTTACCTGCTTATGAGAGAGAAATTAAAGATTATTCTTATGTAAAATAATGATCCTAAGAAAATATATCTGTGCTATTCTTAATTAAAACGATTTTTTAGAAAAATTAAGCTTTTTAAGATAACTGAGTATTTAGAACCTTACTACTTTTAGCTGTTATGTATTCAGTGAATATATAGTGAAGTATCATTCGAAGAAAAAACATATATAGAAAGACTTCCCTTCCAGAACCCCCGGTGCATTTCTTCTCAAGACTGAGAATCAGCCTCATTATCTAAGCTTGCTAAGTTAGCTCTCTACGGCTGAGCTATATCCCAGAAACTGGGTTGTCTGAAACAATGTCTCACCAGTTCATCCTGACCTTGAACTTACTGTGATGCTCTCACTGATGATGGCCAACTCAATGCCAGCAAGAACACTGCAACTGGAGCTACTTGCTCTTTTATGCAACATCAGAATTTCTACTGTGTTGTAAAGGAAACTCAAGTCTTCTTCTTTTGTACTTAGAAGAGTTCAGGGTTTCTCCTCCTCAGGCTCTGAGATGTGAAATTTGTATTATGATGATCATGGCATGTGCATGCTGTAAAGACTTGAATACCTTCATTGCCCCCTCTATAATTTCTTTCAAATGCCCTTGGAGATTTTCATGATTTAGTCATTAGTTGCCCTGGGGGCCCATTTAGACTTAAGCTTATTACATTGCTCATCAAAATTAAAATAATAGAAACTTGGAAATAGAAATGAGGATATCCTTTTACAATGTGCCAGCCTGTCTGATAGACTAACCTCAGACTGGAAGCTTCTTGAAAATGCCAACTGCCTATCTCACATGTTAAAGCCTTTGCATGTACCAACTCTCAAACACATTCACATCAATTCTACACATCTCCGGGATGCTCTACCTATGTAAAATACACGTTAATGTTTACAAAAATTTAATGAGTAGGACAGAAATATTAGGTCAATTTATTTGTCCTTCAAGGAACATACATTAAAAAGGATATTTACACAAAGGAAAATCATAAATCCTTAACATGAATATAAACTATTCCATGTAGACATGATCTTTTTTAATGATCAGTATTGATTGAGCATTTGTATGGTGCTGAAGTATTTTCTTAGTACAATGCTTATTTTCTCAAGCAATTAAAAACACCTCACTTAGTAGAATAAGAACATTAAGCATTGATGCTTAATAACTCAACCACACAATTTGAAGCTATGTTTGATTCCTGAACCAGGGCCTTTCATTCTGCTTTCCTGGTAACTGTTATAGTTGACTGGTGTTCTGATACCTGAGACACTTATGGAAGTGTCCATGTGTAAGCAATAAAGCATCCACATGCTTAAATATTACACTGAATTGCAGCATATCAAGGAAAAAATAATATATTAAACTAAGAAGGAATGATATTAAATGATGTAAGTTTTTGAGCCTTTTCAGAATGTATGCATTTATATACATAAGGAGGGAGTGTTTTATTTGGAATGGAATGAAACTATCCTCTGTTCACAAATCTTGACTTATATTGCCGGATTTCATTACATTGTCCATGAATTTAAATATATAAAAATCACAGTGCATTGTTCTAAATATGCAATGACTCATCACAATTAAATTAATATTTATTTTTATTCATGGAAATATTATAGCAAAAACAGTATAGTAACATTGTAATTCATATATATTCTGAAGAAAATAATGCATATCCTATGGCAGAGTCCAGAACACAGCTGGACCAGAGTCATTTAGGCTGGTTTAAATCATAACTATGCTTTGTATATAGTCTGTAGTTACAAGAACAAACAATATTCAACTTACATTGGAAAACATGACTATACATGAAATTTGATGTTTCACATGCATTAACACTTTCACTTTCTTTCTTTACTTATTGAAATTTTTTTTTATTGACTGTAGGATTTTCTCCCTCTACTCCTCTCAGTCCCCCTCCATATCATTCCCCCTTCTTGATTCCTGTCCACTCCTCTTTCATTTCTTTTCAGAAAAAGGCAGGCCTCCCCCTGGTATCACACAATCATGGCATATGAGGTTGTAGCAAGACTAGACACCTTCTCTCCTATCTAGTCTGAAGGAGGTAACCCAGTAGGAGGACAGGGTTCCAAATTCAAGCAACAAGTGCCCTGCTTACACTGTTAGGATTCACACAAGAACCTATCTAGCCAACTGTAAAATACAGGCAGAGGGTACAGGTTAGTTATATGCATGCTCCCTGATTGATGGTTGAGACTCTGTGAACACTTATGAACCAAGGTTAGTCTCTGTAGGTTTTCTTGTGGAGTACTTTACTGCTTTTGGTTTCTATATTCCTTCTTCTTCATGTGCACAAAACTCTGGGCTTTGCCTAATGTTTGATTCTCTGAATTGCTTTCCATCAGTTGCTGAGTGAAGTCTCTATGGTAACAATTGAGTTAGCCACCAATCCATGAGTATAGAAGATTATCATTAAGAGACATTTCACTGATTTTTGTTACAGTAGTGTTTATTCTGCCTAGGTCTCCAGCCTCTGGACTTGTAACTTCAGGCAGTGTCAGTGTTGAGCCCAGATTCGTGACATAAATCTCAAGATGGATCAGTTGCTGTTTGCCCACTTGTCCAATTTATGTGTCATCTATACGCCAGGAAATCTATTAAGCAGCACAAGTTTAAGTCGAAGTTTCTGTGGCTGAGTTGGTGTTCCAAAACTTCAACTTGAAACCTTGTTTGGTTAGAGAAGATATGGGCTTCATATACATATATCCTGTGTTCTAGCCTATAGATGACTGTGGGCATCCACTTCTGTATTTGCCAGGCACTGGCATAGCCTTACAAGAGAAAGCTATATCAGGGTCCTTTCAGCAAAATCTTACTGGTGTATACAATAGTGTCTGTGTTTGGTGACTGATTATGGGATGGACCCCAGGTGTGGAAGCCTCTGGATGGTCCAACCTTTCATCTTAGCTCCAAACTTTGTCTTTGCAACTTCTTCCATGGATATTTTATTTCCCATTTTGGGCAGGAAAGAAGTATCCAACTTGTAATAAGCACACATGCTCCACTGTGTTCATAGCAGCCTTATTTATAATGAGAAGCTTGAAAGAGCTTGTATGTCCCTCAACAGAGGAATAGATCCAGAAACTGTGGAACATTTACACAATGGAATACTACTTAGCTATTAAAAACTATGACTTCGTGAAATTCACAGGCCAATGGATGGAATTTGAAAATATCAGCCTGAGTGAGGTAACCCAATCACAAAAGAACACACATGGTGTGCACTCACTGATACTTATATATTAATCCAAAAGCTCAGTGTACCCAATATACAATTCACAGATCACATGATGCTCAAGATGAGACAAGAACAAAGTGTGGGTGCTTTTGCCCTTCCTATAGTGGAAACAAGGTACACATGGGAGCAAATATGGAGACAAAGTATTTGCTGAAGGAAATGCCATGCAGATACTAAGTTTATTCTTAAAGTTTTGTATACCCACAAACTAACATTGGTAGAAATCTTTATATTTGATGCAAAATTGAAGTTATGATTTATTACATTTGTACAGAATTCATATATTGAAACTGGTTTAAGGTTTTCATTAGTACAAATCTTTGTACATTAATACAAAATTTAAAATTAATATTGTTAGTCATATATAGGCTTTGTGCCTTCGCAACACATTTAAGAATAAAAGGCTTTGAGATAATCCTTCTATAACTGCTATTACAAACTGTTTTGTGTGATTAAATAATGCAAGTTACAGTGCAGATAATAACCTCATAGTTATATTAAATTCAGACATAAATATAATGAATATTCAATATTATTAAACTACAAATAGCTAAAAGTAGTCAAGGCTTAGCAGTTCAGATATACTTCATATAGGAAATCTTCAAAAGCACCAGGAATCCACAGCATATGACATTTACAATCATTTCATTAGAATTTTGACTAAGATATGTATGTTAATGACAATACCCCCTATACTGTTCAAAGAAGATATTTTATACATCATAACCTCCATATAGAGTTGTTTTTGTTATACCATGGTAGATACTTGACAAGAATTTCCTTAATTCATCTACAGACAAAAAAATAATAACACAATCCAAGGACACACAATGTGGGAAAGTCAAATGCTTAGCTCTGTCAAGACAGGCCAAGCTAGATACTCATAGTTCCTTCTTCACTTAAAGTATGTCAGACAGCTCTGGGCCAGAAGGCTGAAGACAGATGGTCCCACAATTTGAGGAATGGGGGATTGACCAGGGAGTCAACTATCTCTGCAAATTCGATAAGTTTGGAACTTATATTTTTGTGCTTCCTATAAATCCAGACAATATTTATTTTGTTCTTGGATTTCTGATGGGATTGAAGACTAGTTATAGTTACATAAACAAATTTAAGTTGTTTAGCACTAAGGAAGATGATTTAGATTTAAAAGGTTGGTTTTCAGATGTTAAGGCAATTTGAAATCAAAATATAATTCAGATATAGGATGTAGGCTCTTTAAATTAGGATAGATGTTCGAATAATATACTTAAAATGACAAAAAGTGATGGTCTGGACATCATTAGTGTGTATGAAACATTTTAGGCTATATAACTATTGTAAATATGTTAAGTAAAATATCTGACACAAAAGGCCTTTCTAATGGACAAAAAGGGGTGAAATGTTGTGGGTTGCCCTGATGCTTTTTTTATTTTGGTGGTAGTTCTGCTTCCTCAAGAAGCAGTGATGAACTGTTGATCACATATTCATGTGATCTCATGTGAAACTTCTCCCCATTTGATCTTGTCAATAAAAGTTTGAGCCTATTATTGGCAGGGAAAGGAAAAGGTGGGACAAGAAAGTTTCGAGAGCAGAGAGGAGAACATGAAGGGAAGGACAGAGGACAAAGAGAAAGGAGAAACAATAATGGAGCAGAACCACATGGCCAGGAGAAACTGCACATAGTTAAAGGTCTTACAGGTAGGGAATAGCTTAGTATGTATAGTTCTATACCTTCCCAATTGAGGCAGATAACTTATAGTTATAATAACTGGATTGTGTGTGTGTTTTTTTTTTTAATCTGGGCTTTTGGGGGTTAAAATTTCATGTAACACAGGTGTCTTACAAACTCTTGCGAAATTCGTGAAATTTATGTATAATGTATTTTAACCCAAACCAAAAATACTGAATGAAACACAAAATGATAAATAAACAATATTTTTTTACATATTGGATACCATATACCTGTATTAGTGGAAAGTAAATATCAAGAAAATTACCAAGGCCTGGTATACCAGATAATTTCTTGATACTTGGCAGTGACCACCAAGAAGAAGATATGAAGTGAGATATTGTAAAAAATAATATTGTTAGCCATCAAAGATCAATATTGTTATAGAATCTCAAGAAATGAAGAAAATAACATGGATAAACTAAATCAAAACATAACCAATTATACTATGTAGTAGCCACAAATTAAGAGTTAATGAAATATTTTGTACATTGTATTTATCAGAAAAATGATCTTTTTTCTATGATTTTCTTCAGAGCAATATTGACATCCTTGTTCCTCAGACTATAGATTAGGGGGTTGAGCATAGGCACAAAGATAGTGTAGAATATGGAAGATATTTTTCCTTCATCGATGGAGCCTGATGATGATGGTTTCAGATACACAAATGCAGCAGAACCGAAAAACACAGCAACAGCTGAGATGTGAGAGCTACAGGTACTAAAGGCTTTGGATCTTCCCTCAGTGGACTTAATGCGCAGGATGCTGATAATGATGAATATATAAGAAATGAGGATGGTAACAGTTGGGAAAATGGTATTAATTAGACTAAAAATGAGAATTACGAGCTCATTCACAAAAATATTAGAGCATGAGAGCTTAAGGATAGAAATAAGATCACAGAAATAATGGTTAATCACATGAAATCTGCAGAAATCAACTCTAAATATGCACCCTACATGAGCTGATGCACAAACTATAGCTATAATGTAAACTCCTAAAACAAGAGAAAGGCACTTATGTTGAGACATGATGCTACTGTAAAGCAAGGGTCTACAGATGGCGACATAGCGATCATATGCCATTGCAGCCAGCATAAAACACTCTGAAACAGCAAAAATGACAAAGAAGCAAAGTTGAGTTATGCATTCAGGGTAGGAGATTTCATTCTTCTCCATCACAAAATTTACCAGCATTTTGGGGGTAATGACGGTAGATTGGCAGAGGTCAATGAAGGACAGACTGTTGAGGAAGAAGTACATGGGTTTGTGCAGGTGTGAGCTGAGCAGGATGAGGATGATCATGCCCAGGTTCCCCAGCACTGTGAGCAAGTAGATTCCAAGGAAGAGGAGGAACAGTGGCAGCTGCAATTCTGGTTGGTCTGTTAAGCCAGAAAGGAAGAATTTGGTCACTGTAGAGTGATTGTATTTTTCCATGGTCTCAGTCAGATTCTGAAAGGAAAAGATATGGATTTAGAAGAACACACTTGCTTTTCTTTTGGAAGCAGGTACCACCTAAAATTCTTTATGACTACATCTTACTGTATCATCTTTACTATTTAAAAGTTGTCTCACTTTAATATTTTCTATAATTGAGTTTCAAAGTTAATGATATTTTTTAGAAAATATTAAATTTGTCTTTTTAGTGTTAAAAACTCTTGTAGTGTCAATTTTCTATTTCAACATGTCAAACCTCATGTCTTAGTCAGGGTTTCTATTCCTGCACAAACATCATGAAGAAGAAGAAAGTTGGGGAGGAAAGGATTTATTAGGCTTACATTTCCATACTGCTCTTGATCACTAAAGGATGCAGGACTGGAACTCAATCAGGTCAGAAAGCAGGAGCTGATACAGAAGCCATGGAGGGATGTTCTTTACTGGCTTGCCTCCCCTGGCTTGGTCAGCCTGCTCTCTTATAGAACCCAAGACTACCAGCCCAGAGATAGCACCACCCACAATGGGACCTCCCCCCCTACTTGATCACTAATTGAGAAAATGCCTTACAGCTGGATCTCCTGGGGTCATTTCCCCAACTGAAGCTCCTTTCTCTGTGATAACTCCAGCTGTGTCAAATTGACAAAAGTAGCCAGTACAATTGACCCCTTGTCAACTTTACACAAAAACACAACCATTAGTTCTTTTTTTTTTTTTTTTTCATTTGTTCACCACATTTATTTAACTTTAAACAGCTAAGGTAACAAAATGTTGCCTATGTGATAAGGGCTTTATGAATAAAATGTATCTGCTTACAAACATTTATTTAGCCTTAAACAGACCAAGAAAGACCAAGTAACAATGGTTCACTTTCATTTATGACAACTTCCCCATTATTATAGCCTACTTCTAGAATTTTACAGCTTTATACAGTTATAAACAGTTTATGACACAGCTACTGTTTCAATGCCCAGGAAGCTGATTAGGAAATTAAGAGTAAAAGAAATTATGCGGGCTGGTGAGATGGCTCAGTGGGTAAGAGCACCCGACTGCTCTTCCAAAGGTCTGGAGTTCAAATCCCAGCAACCACATGGTGGCTCACAACCATCCAAAAACAAGATCTGATGCCCTCTTCTGGAGTGTCTGAGGACAGCTACAGTGTACTTACATATAGTAAATAAATAAATCTTTAAAAAAAAAAAAAAAAAGAAATTATGCATGTTCTCAAAGTTATCATCTATTGAAGGACACAGGCATGGTACACTTGCGCTTAAAATCTGACTGGCAAGTGCACTGTTAGTAATTAACAACCCTGGCCCTTTAGGAGTAAACATTCTCTGTAAGTAGCAAGGCAACAGTTGAGCTCTCTCCTCTTAGAAAGTAGCAGTGGTTGATGATGTCAACCTTCATAATCTTCCTGAGCTAGTGGATTTCCAGACAAAACTCATCTACATTCTTCATGATGACCACAAATTCCTAAGTGGCTTTGTTGCACTGCCTTCTGTGCTGGTGGAGCTTCCCCCTGGAGGCAGGCCTCTGCAATTCTCCTAGCCGATGAGCTTGATTCCTAAACTTGGTTATGAGTGCCTGTGTACCACAAGGATTTAACTTGGGTTTTTCCAGTTCTGGGTTTGTCATGGGACTGCTTGTTTTTTTTTGTTTGTTTGTTTGTTTGTTTGTTTGTTTGTTTGTTTTTTCTGTAAAGGAATTATTGATTAATAGTGAGTGTGTGTGTATCAGGTAAAAGATACTAGATATACTGGTTTGTTAGTCTTCTGTCCATGCTATATGTGCATTTGAAAGAAAAGGGATTTGTTATGTGTATGTGCAGGAGGCTGAAAGGGTAAAGGATACTTTTACATCCTTACACGGATGTGTTTGTGGAGGCCAAAGGAAGCAGTCAGGGTCCCTCTTCTGTTACTCCGTACTGTACCATTATCTTTAGATAGGATCACTCCTTTAACCTGTTGCTCATTGGTTTTGCTATGCTGGCAGCTAAGGACTACTAAATAGCACCTTAGGAATCTTCCGTTTCAACCCCTCATTCCACTCATCAGCACTGAGACTGTAGTACTCAATGGCCAGGACTGGCATCTTACATGAGTGCTGGGTAAACTGTGTAATGAGTGCAAACTGAGCACCTCATTACTCTTTTTTAAAAATTTTTTATTATTATTATTTTCTTTATTTACATTTCAAATGCTATCCTGAAAGTTCCCTATACCCCTCCACCCCTGACCCCCTACCCACCCACTCCCACTACTTGGCCCAGGCGTTCCCTTGTGCTGGGTCATATAAAGTTTGCAAGACCAAGGGGCCTCTCTTCCCAGTGATGGCCAATTAGGATGAAGGAACACAAGCAGGTCAGAAATCAGGAGCTGATATTAAGTATATCTGACAAAATAAAATAGCAGATTTGATTCATGACTTTAAACTTATTTTCAAAACACAAGGGTGCCTAAATTATAAATGGCAGGGCCATATCTATAAACTAACAATTTCTGACAAAATTGATGGGATAAAAATCTTACTGTTTCAATTTGGCTTCTTTCCCCTTCAACTTTTGTGAATCAAAGGGTGTCAAAAGCACAGTTACAAAAAGAGAAAGCAAGAATTACAAGTGTGTTTCATTGCTCTGTAACATAATAAATAAATATTAATTATTTCACAATGTAACCATTCATAATGAACTAGGACTGACTTAAATTTATTTGCAGATGATGTTATTACATACATAAGTGACCAAAAACTGCCTCATTGTAATTTCTACAGCTGATAAACTTTTTCAGCAAACTGAGAGGATACAAAATTAAGTTATGTACATCATTAGCTCTCCTATATACATATAACAATTTTAATGAAAAAGAAATTGGGGAAACAATATCTTTCACGATAGCTATATAATATAAACTATCTTGGGGGTAAATTTAACTAACAAGTGAAAGGTTTGTAGCAGGTGAAAGGTAGGGGCTAATGGGGGAAGGGATTTGTATGAGTCAGAATGGGAGGAGAGGATGGAGAGGGAGGAGGGAGGCAGGATCCACATGTAAAATGAATAAAAAAAAATTCATGTAACTGGTCCACCCACAGGTATACTCATACAGATACACACACACACACACACACACACACACACACACACACACTATTCATAAGGAAGGCAAAAAGGCAACTCTTCAATAACCTACTAGATCACAGAAGTCTAAAAACAATATTTACCAGCTTGCAAAATTATTTGCAAGGAACTCAGTTTGATTTGAGGTTGTAATTCAAATCACTAAAAGTGTGACAGCTTTACAATTAAAAAGCATATGTATTATTAGTCAATTGACATTGGTTTGGTTATTTTATTAAGGAAGGGCCAAAGACACATCCAAAGCAGCCAAGAGAAGATGGGAGAATCTTTCTCAGAAGGGGAAATAAAATAGAAATCACAGGTGGACAGAAGTAGGAAACTGGGTAGGTGAGGTTATGGGGAGAGAAGAATGCTCTTATGGGGACCAGATGTAGGAACAGCATGGAAGAGAGAATGGAAATAGGTAGTGGAGTAGGAGATGGTAGCAATTTCTAGGACTTGCCATTAACTTAGGATGGAGGGAAGCTCAAGGGAGTTTTTGGGGGCAAAGCAAGCAGGCAGTCCAAATTGTGGTGGAAATGGATCAGGACTTTCTGTAGCCACTTTCTGTACCACTTTCTGTAGCCAGGTAGCCCTCCCAATGGAGAGATAAAGCAGCACCCCACTCACAAAACCTTAGACACAAATTGTGACCTGACTACACAATGTAGAGAAACAAAGATAGAACAGAAACTGGTGCTAAATTATATTAAATAGATTAGCTTGTAGTAGCATTGCTATAACCTCTTTAATCATGGAAAGTACATCAGTTAAAGATGAAGTAAAGGACTTCACCAGTAGTGTTTGGACAGCAATCAGTTATGAATCTGCTAG
>NC_034602.1:95626251-95632317 GCF_900095145.1 Mus pahari | reverse complement strand
GCTACTATTATGACTAACACAGAGAAATATAATAAACATGAAACTTAGAAACTAAAACAAAAAACTTTCAGAACAGACAATTACTTTGTGTTTAGAAATTATACAAAGAAACGGTGTTTGTGTGACAGTCTCCAATGGCCACTAGCAGAAATGAATTTTAGTGAAGAAACAGCTCAAGCACAGGTTCACTCACATCTATGTTCTGGTCATATGTCTACAGGCAGCTGACTTGGAAACTGATAAACACAAATGTACAGTTCGTTCAATGAGCATAAAATATTGCACAAGAGCAGTTTTGTTAAAAAAGAATCCAATTTCCCAAAGTCCTCAATTTTTAAACAGTTCTCACATTTAGACATAGCAGTATTTTCTAAACAGTAATACTGTTAGAACCCCATTTACCAATTAGCGTACTTTAGTCTACTGTGGCAATGGAAATTCAGTGAGCATTTGGCAAAGACAGTCAGGTAAGACTGTAAACAGACAAATGTAAAGGACAAGGGATGGCTCCAGCTCTTCTCATGTAACACTGCTGCCCTCAGGACTCCAGCTGTCACAGTGATGAGTAGGAATCTCTCTGTGGGGGCTGCTCCTGTGGAGCCCCAGGGTCACTCCCCTGAGTTCCCAGCATACCGTCTTCTGCTTCGCTCTCACTGCCATCTGCCAAAGCAGGATTCAGAGACATTGGGCCAGATTTTCTGTGCAAAGGAAAACCAATGGCACTTTCCTGTAAGGAACTATCTATAAAATCTTCATCCGATGAGTGGAACAATTCATCGTCTCCTATTAGATGGCTGACAATGTGGATTCCATCAAAAGGTGGTCGGCTGGGGAAGTCCCGCTGGCCTTTTAGGCATCTGAGCTCATGAGTCAGCTCTGCTATCAGGTCCTTCAGTTCCCTAATGTACTGGTTACAGTCAGACTTGTTAAGCTCTCCTTGGAGCTTGCCTTCTTCTTTCTGGCTCTCAAGCTCATCAATGTGCTGCTGCAGCTCAGCCATGGCAGCCATGCTATTCAAAAGGCCTCACCTTTTCAGCTCCCTGCTCTCTGGCAATACAATAAGTCTTATTTAAACATGTCTCCAGAGCCTCTTCTGTAGAGATGGGCATTCATGAGCATGGAGTCAAGTCTCTCGGTGAGAGTGGGTCCTGCTCCGAGAGTGACAGCAGGGTGGAGTCCTTCAGGGTTCTCCTGTGTGGCTCTGTACACTTAGTCCAGGAGGTTGTCTGTAGCCCAGTGAAGTGAAGTGACTTGTAGCCCCGTTATTTATCTTGATTCTACATCAGGAAACATGAATGGGGCTAGCAGTGCAGCTCGCAAGTTAGAAAGCTTATTTAAAATGCCCATGGTCCTGTGTCCAATACCAGAACCACCAAAAAACAAAAGAACGCAGAGAACGTCCTAATGCTCTTTCTGGTTTGAAGAAGGCATAAAATAACCTTGCTAATTAAATTTTAATTAATTGATGCTCTTGTGATTTGTACAGTGGAAGGCTAGAGGCCTTTAGGTTTTTGAGTCAAGTCAGGTGCAGGGGGGCACGCCTACATCAGCTACTTTGGAAGCTGAGGCAGGAAGATTGCTTGAGTACAAGACCAGCCTGGGTAACAGGAAGATTTTGTCTCAAAAAATATTTTTTAAATTGACATGCACCTGAGAGAAGTGTAAAATCTTTCTGGATATCAGGGTCCTATGGGATACTATGCCCTGATCTGACATTTCACTCAAACTAAATTAAGAATCTGTTTAGGACTTTAAGGTGTTGGACTGTNGTCTAATGATGAATTTTACTTCATCTGATATTTTTGTGTTTTTCAAATGGTATCTATTCACACCCTAAGACTTGAAGGATGTTCTAGGGAGAAAATGGGTGGATGACAGAGGACAGAAAACTTTTCTCTCTTGGGATAGTGACTTTCCTGCTTTCATTTCTGCCCCAGGTGACACACTAAAGGAGAGGCTGCAAGCCCAGACATTAGGATCCAGAAAGCAGTTCAACAAACTTTATTTTTTCAGTACTGGGGATGGAAGCCAGGGCCTTACACAGTGGGTAAGCTCTCTACCACTGTGCCACACCCAGAGTCTGACTTCTTTAATATCAATGCATAAATTTTCTTTATGGAGAACGAGGCCAAAGGGATTGTTCTATCAACTTCTACTCTGGTTTCTTGTTGTTTGAATTTTTTGTTTTGGTTTGTTTTTATTTTGCTTGACCAGTTGTCGGCCAGTCAGCCTTTGCTGGTTGATGGAAACATCATATTCCAGCTAACTGGCCATTTATGTTGAAAACAAGAGAAAAGGCCTTTTCCAGCCCTGAGCACAATGCAGCTTGTGAATTTCCAGACAGTGCCTTTGATTGAAAATAATGTCTACTGCTTTTGAAGCATATTATTCCTGGCATTATAAGAAGTCATTTGGTTCCTTATTCACCATTTGCATAATGCACTGTAATATTCGGTTTTTAAAAGTTAAGGATATCAATTATGTTTTGGTAAGCTTTTCATGGCCAGCATGGTTATTGCACAATACCAAGACATCGATGGCCAACATTTGTAGAATCAGTAACTTACTAAAGCAATGAGTTTTAGCTTGAAAGTTATTGCTGCTCTAGATTAGCAAATGATTTTTAATTAATTTCTTATTCTGAAATTAATTAAAATTTCTTATTGACAATAGGGTAGATGCTATTTAAAATCAAACTTTTACATTACATCTGTGTATCTACATACCTCTTCCCTCCAGAGAAGAGATGATATGGTAATATATTAGACACGCAAAGTTACGAATGTATTTCATTGTACTGTTGGGTTTTTTAATTGTAACACTGTATAACCTAAAGTGTTTACTTGTGCCTTTGCCTTAAATAATAAAAAAGTTTCACATTTAAAAAAAAGAAAATAAATTTTTTGATATAACAAAATTTGATTACTATCTTCTACTTACCTAAATCTATACTCTTTCTATCTGTCATTCATATAAAAATGGGTAACTAAATACGATAAAATAAAATTATACATAATAAAAAAAACAAACCAAGGCTAAACATACAAGAAAAAAATGAGCCAAAGAAAAAACTTGAGAAACACATATTGTCACATAGACATACACATTTGCACACAAATAAATCACACAAAAATAATCAAATGCTTAGCAATCAATGAAAAAGGTAAAGCAAAATCCAATTTTGACTTTTTTCTTAGGTCTTTTAAGATGAAATTTAAACTGCTTACTAGTAGATATGTTATTAAATATAATGCATTATTTTTTCTATAATTTTTTTTTATTTTTTTTTAATATCCAAAAAACATGGATTGGCTTTTGATTCATTCATAAAACCAATATTCTTATGTTTTGGTCTTTAGCCAATTTTATCTGTTTTACTAATGAATTTTAAATGGTTTGTATTGATATTGATTTATGAAATTACTTTCTTTGAAATTATACTAATATTTTAATAAACAAACTGTTAATTATAGTTTTAGTATTTAAATAAAAATTTTAATTAATAAAATAATTATTGCTTGAATGACTTCCTGATTACTTTCTAACATCTTCAAGTATAAACATTAACTTATGCTTCAGTTTTTAGTCATATATTTTCTATTCATTCTAAATACTCTATGTTAAATTCAGTGTGTATACTGGACATAGTTTCCAGTATGTATTAGTAAGTTTTTCTGAGGATTTTTTTAATAACTCAGTGCTTTGTGAGTTTTTCTAAACATTTTCAATGAATCTCAGATAATATGACTACCCATATATTTATTATGCACAATTAATGGATCATCTCATCAATATTGTTTGTACATAGCAATTTTTGGAATGTTTTTATAGTAGTAAGTTATCAAAATTGTATACTAGAATGTTGGATTTTTGTATTTCTGATTTGCTCATTCCAGTCTTAGATTGAATCTCATAAAGTATCAATAACCATCTTTACATGTAATAATGTACTGTCTATTACATAACCTCTTATTAAGAGTAGCATGTTCTAAGGATATTTTATCTAGTATTGTAAACAATAATGTTCTATTTTAATATTATTTCTGCTATTAAAATATTTTTGAAGTTACTAAAGAAGTAAGAATTTAAAACTATCTTTATAAGACAGCAATAAGTAAAAAATCCAATTCCTTGGGATAAATCTAACAATAGCTATTTAATATATAACTTTGAATAATCTTCAGGAAAACAAAAAAACTACTTAGGTCTAGTAAGTGAAGAGATTAACCAGACTCATAAATTAGGAGACACATTCCTCAAAAGATAATAAGTCTCACAAATTTATTTTATAGTTACTATCATCTTTTTCTATGTATAATATGTTTAAAGCTAATAAACAACTTATAAAAAGATTAAGTCCTGAATGTACCACGACTTATGTTTTAATTTTAAAATTTATAAAAATGTCAGTTTATCCTAACTTTGGAAGAGAATAAAGATGTTGACACTCAAAATGTCACAAATTTTCACTGTTAGGTACACAGTATTTATATAGTGATGTGATCACCCCTATTCTCTGGAGTTTTCTACTTTGAGTCTTGCTTAGTTTTACATCAGCAGGCGGGATCAGTAAATGCATGCTTGCATATTTTGTATTCATCTAGCCTCAATATGAAAATTTGATATTAAAACTATTGTTTCTCTTCTTTAGTGAAGACGTATGATAAACAACAATGAGCTCATACTAACATGTAGCAGAGTCTTTTGTAGTACTATTGAAAAATAATGCGGTTAAAAGATGTTTTTTTAACAGTCATTGTTGCATGCATTTGCATACAAACAATAGTTATTGCAGGGGTTCTTCATATAGTCACCTGGGTTATCATAGAACTAATAAAAATTGTGAAGGTTAAAATATAAACATGCTTACAAATAAAAATAGATGTTCCACAGACACAGCCTCATATTCTGTTTCCCAAACGTGATCTGCACAGAGTAATTGTGATGGTTACTTGGATTCCCAAATGTGAGTCCATACTTATCAATAATTTATTTATTTTGCCACTTATAGAAACATCAAATCATGTATGAGCCTATTTTAAATTGGCATAAGCTGTAGTTTCTTGCAATTGATCATTTTTTCAACAAATTTGCAAATTATCATAAATTATGCTCAGTAATGATTGATATTTTAATTCTCTAATAAATGTTTTCATCCCATACACAAGACACAGAAAATATGGTTTAGAAATTTCAACTCATTAAATATAAAAATAAAAATAAAATTTCAATTCTGTTTTAATGATTTTTTATTTCTAGAAACATAAGGACATAAGTTTATTAATCCCTAAATTGTTCTTTAAATGTCTACAACTATGCAACACATGTAGATTAAGTCCAATCATATGTAAAGGTATAGATATATTTTCATTTCAATGATATAATGAAATTCATTGACTGAAAGAAAAAAAGGTAAATAAAGGATTTTCATTAAAATACAAATCTCTGAATATAGCAAATTATACTATATTATTTTAGGTTATTCTAACAGATTTTTACAGTGATTCCTAAAAGATCTCTGATATGTCTTCTCAGCTCAGGAACTGTTAGACTGGTAAGCAGCCTAAAGGTCACTGTGACATCTGGTGGTTGAAGCAATGTACATCCTAGTGATCACCATTTACAATAACTGTAGCCTCTGCTAAGCCCTGGCTAATGTCTCCATTTTTGTCTGTTTTCCATGAAGTTAGTAAACACTGATATAAAGCTACTATGCTACATTTCATTCTATTGCTTTAGCTGTAGATTTTCTTGCTAAGGAAAGGACAATGGCAAGATAAAACACAGAAGCTAACAGATATTTGGGAAACATTTAAAGACAGTAGGATTAGTATTCAGCTTACAAGTAAAAGAGCTTCTATATTTGATGTTTGGAAGCATAGGAGATAGATATTCAATAATCACACAGGAATATTATGTAAGTTTGTTATTTTTTATTAGATATTTTCTTTATTTACATTTCAAATGCTATCCCGAAAGTTCTCTATACCGTCCCAGGTCCCTGCTCCCCGATCCACCCACTCCCAATTCTTGGCCATGGCATTCCCCTGTATGGGGCATATAAAG
>NC_034602.1:95620052-95624906 GCF_900095145.1 Mus pahari | reverse complement strand
CCAAAAATTCAAATAACCCCATTAAAAATGGGGTACAGAGCTAAACAAAAAATTGTCAACTGAGCAATACCAAAGGGTTGAGAAGCACTTGAAAAAATGTTCAACATCCTTAATCATCAGGCAAATCAAATGCAAATCAAAACAACCCTGAGATTTCATGATATTTTATTGGATTTATCCTAAAGGTATCCAGGATATTGCAATTTCTGAACTACACATTTACTTGATACATAAACTAAACTACTAGCCAAATGACAAGTTGAACTTGTGTGGTTATCTCCTCATTAATACACATCTGTCACATTACAGATTTTTAAATGTACCTTTAGGAATAAATTAACTAGATGTGTGAATGGGGAAGTTCATTTATTTGAGTTATTTGATAGTGATTGCTTGAGGACTTACAGTACTAATTGACAAGTGTGAGCATGTGAGATAAACATGCTTACCTAATTTACTTAAACTGAAATTTTCAATATCATGGTTTTTTTATTGCTTTAAAATATCACAAATCCTGTCACTGGGAGAAGTAGACAGCCAGCATTCTACAGTTAGTATTGAGAAGATAATGCCTGGCTATCAATGGCAACAGTACCTGTGAGCATGATCTGCAACCCAAGTTATCTTCTTCCAGCACTCACTTAGTTAGTATATCAAAAATGTCAAATTCACATCCACAGTCACAGTCACCTGAGCAATTGGAAGCTCTGTCCTGAATTTAAGATCTTCAGCTATTGTATGTCAAGAAATAAAAATTATCTAAGAACTCTCATTATTCTAGAAATATGCTTATGAGAAAGTAAAAAATTATCACAATTAATTTCCCAACTGCCAAGTTATTTTTCAATGAATTCCTGTCATAACTTTCAGATCCTAATAAAAATTAAGTATATGGATCATTAAATAGCTTTGTTAAAATTCTTATTTTGATCTAGCATTTGTGGGTTGTTCCGAGATCTGTACATTTTTTAGGTGTCTCTGGTAGAAACAACTGAGCCAATGGAGTAACCAAATTTTAGAGGAACAAGAAACAAACAATGCAAGTGATACTTTATTAAATATGTGGTATCTTTCAATTGTTCTCCATATCCAATATTTAAGATATGTTGGGTTCTTGGTTTAAGATTTATATTTATTAACTCACATTAAGTGATATATATATATATATATATATATAGTGTATTTTAGTTGAATATGTTATTTCCATACAAGAACAATAGATTAGCAGTAGATTTGTTTAAATTCAGATTCATAGAGTTCAAAAATAATCAAGAATATGTACACACATTAATGTTCCACTATATGATGTGATCAGTTTGACAAACGTCAAAATCTTAGGTTCTTCTGGAGACAGTTCAATAGAGCAGTGGCCACTTTTGTTGGATAGGTTCACATAGCTTGTGCTGTTTTTGAGAAGGGGTTGTACAATGGAACCAGGTGTGATACTATAATGTGTAAGGCCATAACTGCTGTCAAAGTCACATCATTCCTGTCTCAGGTCCTTGAGTTGTGGTTTAAATTGATGAGAAAACACACTCAGAACTTTTGCTCTTCATATGCCTGCACATGCTTCTTTCTCTCCTTAAGGAAAAATTTATTTTGCTGCCACATACAGGAGAAGAATCTTTCAAATTCAGTAGAAAACACTTTATTTCATGATCAAAATTCACAAGTGAGAAATATAAAGGAGATATATGTAGGCCTTTGAAAGGAAATGAAAATAATGCATTGGTAATTTTTTAAACACTGTTTTAACTTTTCATTTCATTTGGAAGCGAAGAAAAGGCCTTCCACTTCCAAACTCAAATACTTTGCTTTGATGTGAGATCAGGCATCTTCATTGTAGTATGATAGTAAACTAAATACATATTTTCTATTTCTCCAGAAATCTTCAAACAATGGGCACTGGGAATCATTCTGCAGCAGTTGTGTTTGTCTTGGTGGGATTAACACAGCAGCCTGAGCTCCTGCTGCCCCTCTTCATTCTCTTCCTCAGCATCTATGTGGTGATAGCAGTGGGGAAGCTGGGCATGATCCTGCTCATCACAGTCAGCCCACTGCTTCATACTCCTATGTACTATTTCTTCAGCAGCTTATCCTATGTTGAGCTCTGCTATTCCACTGTCATTACAGCCAAAATGCTGGTGAGCTTTCTTGGTAAGAAAAATTTGATTGTTTATTCAGAGTGCATGGCCAAGCTCTCTTTCTTTGTGATTTTTGTGGTGGCTGAGGTTTACCTCCTGACTGCCATGGCATATGATCACTAAGTGGCTATCTGTAGACCATTGTATAATTTGATCATGTCCTCCAGACTTTGCTCACTGCTACTGTTGGTTGCTTTCATCTTAGGTTTTATTTCTGCCTTAGCACACACAAGTGCTGTGATGAATCTGAGCTTCTGTAAATGGCACGTCATAAGCTGACTATTTGGAAAACCAATATTTTCATTTTCCATCACAGAACTGATCAATAGACTACTGATGGAGTCTGGGATTTAGGAAGCAACTATCTTCAGTACTATCAGTACAGTGGCCATGAAAAAATCCAACACATGGTTCTAACCCCAAGGATGCAAATCAAATGCTCTTGGCCATAACCAGGGGAAAGAAAATTGTATAGATAATGTGAAATACGATTGTTAGGGAAAAGAGGACAAAACATGAGAGGCACAGAGATGAGAGAGTTTGGAGTTTAAAGAATGAAAATGCAAGATTCATAAAACATGTGTGAAGTAAACAAGGAACAAGTTGTATACTTTTAAAAAGAAAACCTGCAATACTAGAGATAGCAGACTGGTCACTAATACTGAATATTTATAAATATGCAACTGGCTTGTGGGTGCATTCATTAATAGATGAGAGGACATAACAAATGCATAAGAAAATGAAAAGCAACACAGGAGAAAAACAGTTGCAGATGGGCAGTTTCAGTGTGTAGTTTTTGCTTAATATAACTTAATATATGGTTTTTCTTTTCAGAATATTCAAGATTCTCAATTTCCATTAGGTCTTGACTTTCATGTGTTAATAGCTCCTTACACTAAAAAAATGATAAAGGAGTGTACACCCAACACATTATGATTATTTTAAGTATATGTTGTCATTCAATTAGCTGAAATATAAGGAATCCCCTGAGAGTATGAAAATGAGGAAAGAAGGAAAATAGTTATTTTTAATTGCAGTCAATAAAATAGCTTACTCCTAAATCCCTAGACAATCACTAATAAAACTAACCGAAAACTTCAGTATGCCATTGAGATATAAATTAATACTCAGAATTCAGTAGGAATTATATGTAGCTACAAGATTCAAACCCCACTGGAATGAAGAGTGAATAGAATATATGTGCATGTACTGAAAAAATTAGTGAAGAATTTATCTGAAGGAAATTCTCAAATACACCCAATAGATCCAAAAGCAAACTTAATCAGACAAATTAAAAAAAAAAAAAACAACATTAATCCTGGAATAGAATATGTCAACATTTAAAGATTCTAGTTTTAAAATTAACTTACGAATTTGACAAAACGCTAACAAAATATCCATAATCATTTTTATGCTTCTTGTCTTTTATTTTTTACTCAGGGAAACATCGTACACACAAATATATCAAGGAGAAGTTGAAGCACACGGAGCTGTATATATTTAAGGAACAAACTTTACTTTTGGTATACATACATTTTTAGGACTATTGCTGCAGTCAAATGACAAAGTTGATTATGTTTTTTGACTCTTCTTTTGACCTTAGCCCATAGGAAATAGCTGATATTCACATACATAGTCACAGTAAACTGGAGATTGGCCTTTCTATCATTTCATACAAATAGATACTTTATTAATATGTACTTAAGTTTTCTTTATCAATGTAATCATATAATATAAATACATTTTTATTATTTTGAATTTATTCTATGTATGATTCATGACAGTATATTTACTCAGTTATTGGTGATCATCAGGGTATTTTAGGTTATTACAATTAGAGTTGTTATCGTTTCCATCATGTTATGATAATTTAAAAAAATATCTGGTTGAAGTATTTGTACATTATGATAAATGAGTTCTTAGTCATTCAACAGACAGCCAATCTGTTTCTGAATGAGATAAATTTTAAATTTTTAGCACTTGTAAGAGTTATTGGGTATAATTTAAAGCCAAAATTTGATTTTATATGACCATTTTGATGTTATCAATTTTAATGTGTGTCTATTTCATCCTTTTTGAATTTTCCTTTTTCAATGACAAAAGAAACAAAATGTGTTATCTTGTGTTCAATAATCATTTATCTTGTTGTATCTCTTGTGCTAATATTGGCAGCACTGGTTAATAATTGAATCAGGCAAGGGTATAATCTAAAGACCCTATATGTCTCTTCCAACCATTGGCAATTGGTGTGACTTGTTATGAATCAGATTCATGAGTATTTATTCTTTTGCATTAATGAATAAATCTACTACCAATAACCATAAGATTCTGTTATGAATTAGCAGATTATTAATTTTAGTTTAGACACTTTTTCTTTTCATTTTTTTAAAGAGGCCAAATTAATGAATGTTGTATTTATATCAGACAGTTCATATATTTCAGGTAAAAAATTAATACAGAGTGTTTTGTTGCTTAATAAATATTTTTATAATGATGAATCTAAAGACAGCTAAACCTTAAAAAATTATTGCTACAATATTGTTTTTTTTTTTTGTTTTTTTACATTCTAAAATTTTTTAATTATTATTATTTTCTTTATTTATATTACAAAAGCTGAAAGTTCCATATAGCCCCCCTGCCCCTGCTCCCCTACCCACCCACTCCCACTACTTGGCCCAGGCCTTTCCTTGTGCTGGGTCATATGAAGTTT
>NC_034602.1:95617595-95620041 GCF_900095145.1 Mus pahari | reverse complement strand
AACATTTGTAGAATCAGTAACTTACTAAAGCAATGAGTTTTAGCTTGAAAGTTATTGCTGCTCTAGATTAGCAAACAATTTTTAATTAATTTCTTATTCTGAAATTAATTAAAATTTCTCATTGACAATAGGGTAGATGCTATTTAAAAATCCAACTTTTACATTACATCTGTGGATCTACATACCTCTTCCCTCCAGAGAAGAGATGACATGGTAATACGTTGGACGCGCAAAGCGACAAGTATATTTCATTGTACTGTTGGGTTTTTAATTGTAACCCTGTATAACCTACAGTGTTTAATTGTGCCTTTGCTTTAAATAATTAAAGTTTCTCATTTTACAAGATTTTATTTCCTTAAATCATTAACTTTAAGAATGAAGGTCACCAGAATCCTATTATGGACATTTGCCACAGAGAGGATTGGTATTGCTGAGGTTTGTGTCCCTCAACGGGATGTCGCGTCCACCTGCTCCATGCACAGAGTGCCAAGCAGTTTAGGTTATCAAAGGCATTATCAGTGAATTCAGTAATACGTTCAGATCTGTGTGGTTTAGGTAGCACATGGAGGCTACTGCAGGTTAGTTCAGAACTGCGTGCACTCGTAGCACTCACGAAGAATCACAAGACGTTTTCCAGAGGTATCCTCCAGGCTCCTCTACCTTGGAACTGTTTGGATTCCAATCTTGTTGCAGGACCATGCTGCAGACTGTAAGATGCTTGCAGTAGCCACAGCCTCTACCCAACATGCCTTCAATCGAGGCAGAATATCTCCGGGTGTGGAGGAAGGAGGAATCATTTAGTGAAGTTCTTAGGGAATGGGTGCTACTGACTGGGCACAAACTTGTCAAGGATCCGTGCGAAAATGACAGAACTTCTCCTTCTGTAGTGTGAGGCTCGGAGGAACAGCAAAGTCTTCCTCCGGATCCAAGTGTGGATGTTGATAGTGTATAGAGAAAATGTCCACCATAGCTTTGTCCCCTGGGTGTTTATGGCCTTAGATGGCTTCCCTGCAGAAACTGCTCCTACCCAGATTAGCTAAGCCTGATCTCTTGGTCCATCTGTGTATCAGAGACCATGCCTTCTTTATCTGTATATAATAACCACACCTTGTTCAACTGTGTATAATGCACATGTGAGATACCTAGGTGCTGAGATTTCTCTATCAGAGAGCCTGGTCCTTCTGGCTCCAGATTTTCTGTTTTTGCCTCTTTCCTTACCCCCTCACCAGTCAGGTCTATCCCTGGAGCCATGCAAAGGAGGTGTCATCTGGAAACCCACAAGGAGCTTAGAAATTTAGACACATAGGAAGAAAGTCACTAGAGTTGAATATACATACTTCTCAAAGACACAAGGAAAATTGGGATCAATTTGCAGTAGTGGGCAAAGAAAGGAAATGTGAATGTCAACAGGTACTGTTTCACATCCATCAGGGTGGCTGTCCAAAACCAAAAGTAGTCCTGGAGGCACGTACCTGCCCCAGTTCTCAGGGTTCTGAGGCAGGAGGATTCCTTCACCCAGAAATTTGAGACAAACCTGGGTAACCTCACCAAACTGCATCATGAAAAAGAAGAAAGGGAAAATAAAAGTTTCACAGTGGTGTAGGAAAATTGGGGCCTGTGAGTCACTGCTAAACTACTGTGCAGAGCAGTTCTGTGCTTGTGAAAAGAGTTTAACAGTATTACTATGCAACCCAGCAGTTCTAGATAAATACTTGGAGCAGGACTCAGGTACTTACACCCCAACGTCCACAGCAGCTATCCATCAACGGCTGAATGGGGGTTGGGTGTGCCTGATGTATGCCTAAAAGGGAACTGTATCCATAAAAAGTGAAGTTCTGATGGATTATACAGCAAGAGAGGGACCTTAAAAACATATTGTAGTGTTTTCACTAGTAGCCAAAAAGACCCAGTCCCCTTGGAGTAGACCTTTTACCAGGCGATGGGATAGCCCAGGAGGTTAAAGTTCTGGAAGTGGGTAATGCTGCTTGATGCTTGTATAGCCATGAATGTGCTTCTTGGGTAGGGTAAGAAATATCTCCCTCCCCAGACTTGATACTGTTAGTGATACTGTTTTAGAAAATGTTGTGTCCTGTGTGAAGTGAGGCCTCGCTGGAGGGACTTTGAGGATAATGGCTGGTGTCCTATCTAGCCAGAGATCTCTGCTTCCTGACCCACCAAAATGTGAAGGCATCACCAGCACATGCTTCTACTGCTGCAGGGGACTGACCTCTAATGGTGAGCCCACACGTACTACTATCCTTGAGTAGCTTCTTTGGGGGTATTGTATTAGTTAGGGTTTTACTGCTGTGAACAGACACCATGACCAAGGCAAGTCTTATAAAAACAGCATTTAATTGGGGCTGGCTTACAGGTTCAGAGGTTCAGTCCATTATCATCAAGGCAGGAGCATGGCAGTATCCAGGCAGGCATGGTGCAGGAGGAGCTG
>NC_034602.1:95611174-95617584 GCF_900095145.1 Mus pahari | reverse complement strand
CTACGTCTTCATCCAAAGGCTGCTACTGGAAGACTGACTTCCAGGCAACTGGGGTGAGAGTCTTAAGCCCACACCCACAGTGACACACCTACTCCAACCAGGTCACACCTATTCCAACCAGGCCACACCTCCAGATGGTGCCACTCCCTGGTCCAATATACAAACCATTACAGGTATCTTGGTCACAGAAGCATGTAAGTAATGAAGGAAGGCGGCAGCAATAAGTGAGGCGGCTGCTGGGGTGATGACTTTTAGGCCTCTGGGACTTGTTTACAGGAGCCATGTAAAGGGCCGTTGGAGGTGCAGGCTGCAGTGCTGTAAGCAGAGCCTCATGGGCCATGGTGGGAGCACATAAGGCCAGTGTGTTAATTCAAAGGTGAACAGGAAAAGTTAGCTAGATTCAAGAGGCTTCCAAGGGGAACAGTGAATCAGGGGTGCAGCCAGAGGCCATTCGTGTGACATGCTAGCAAATGTGACCATATTCTACCATGTCCTGAATTTGTGAAGCTGGAATTAAAAGCTGAATTGTATGGGGAAATTGAAAGGCACAGCATTTAGGATGTGGTGTGGCTTATGCTCACGTTGAGGCAGGGAGGAGGCAGCAGACAAATGAGAAAAGTAGTTTTATCAGGAAGGGAACGTCGCCCCGGTAGCAGACAAGGCAACTGTGGGCAAGGTGACTGCAATTGCCAAAGAGACTTGGCACTGGGACAGTGGAATCGTGTCTTGGGACAAGGTGTCACCAGTGCAAGGTATGAGGGTGCAATAATATAAACCATTTTTTAAACTTTTATTTAGATGGTGTCTGTGAAGACAGCCTCCCCTTTGCTCCAAAATGGCCATCAAGAGAGATCTGTTGCCTACTTCTGTCACATGGTTCTTAAAGGCCACTGCAATTATGGCCCATGGAGGCCAGGTACCATCTCAGACTTGAAACATGCCTGGCATCATTCACATAGTGCTCCTGGTTTTATAGGCGTGTTAGTTGCAAGAGTGACAGGATAATGAAGGTTGTTTTAGTTCCTCAGAAGAAGCAGAAGCAAGGAGGTATCTAGCAGGGTCAAAGATGAAGGGTGAGTTTCAGTGGAGACACCAGGATGGTGGAAAGCTGCATGCACCAAATGCAGCCCCCTCAAGAGAGAGGCACAGGAGGACTGTGGGTAGAGGGCTCTCCCTAAACTTTTAGAACCTACATGATGCCACCACGAATCCAAGATGCTACACACAGTCAGTATCTGCTATTCAGAGTCTTGCTCTTGCTTTGTTTACTTATTTTATGTATATGAGTGCTCTATCTGCATGTACACCTACAAGCCAGAAGAGGGCATCAGATCCCATTACAGATGGTTGTGAGACACCATGTGGTTGCTGGGAATTGAACTTAGGATCTCTGGAAGAGCAGTCAGTGCTCTTAACCACTGAGCCATCTCTCCAGCCCCTGCTCTTGCTTTGTTAATTCTTCTCTCTGTTTTGGAAAGGAAATGCTTATACTCACCATAGTATATTAGAAGTAATTTATTAACAGTAGCTCACAGCTAGAAAGATTGTCTTAAGGTCTCAGAAGAGACTTTGGAGTTTGAACCCTGTTGGGAGTTAGTACTAAAAGGACTTCTATCAAGGAGTGGTGGCACACACCTGTAATTTAAGTAGAGGCAGGAGGATGGCTGCAGTTTCAAGGACAGCCTGTTTTATGTGGTAAAGTCTCAAGTCAGCTAAGGCTATGTAAGGAAACCCTGTTTGGGGGTTGGGGTCAGGGCAAACACTGCAGAGATCCTTAAAGTTGAATGTATTTCTCTAAGAGATGACCTTTGGAGACCAGTGGCAGAACATTACAGTTAGGATATGAAAATGTACCCATGGGGTCATGTGTTTGAACACTTTGTCCCCAGCTGGCAGTGTTGACCATAGCCATCTGCCTTCACTACTGTGGGCTTCTTGCATACTGAGCCAAAATGACCCACTCCTCCCCTTTAAGTTCATCCAACAACAGCAACAAAAGTAGCTAATGAGATACTTAACTCAAATTATTAGTTTAAAAAACACTAGGTGTGTTTAGAATTTAAAGTCAACTTATAAATGAAAGACATTTAGAAGGAAAAATAAGACCTGAGGTTACAAAATTTACACATTCATGAAATTTTAAAAATTATTAGACAAGCCAGACATAAGAGCACCTGAGTGGAAGTGAAGTCACATTCAGGAAGTGAAGTCACATTCAGCTGCATGGAAAGCTTTTTACAGTCTGGGTGACAGGAGACCTTGCCTTAGCAACAGGGACAATTTGGCATAAAATTCTGGCACTAACCTGGTGCTTAGGTTTGTGTTGGTTGAACCTGGACAAATTTTAGAAAAAAGGCATATGTGCATGTGTGTATGTCCTGTGCATGTGTGTGTGCATGCTTCTCTGTGTGTGCGTGCTTATGTGTGTGCGTGCTTATGTGTGTGTGTGCATGTGTGTGTCCTGTGCATGAGTGTGCATGCTTGTGTGTGTGTGTATGGGTATATCTGCATGTACATGTGTGTGTGCATGTATATCTACACGAGTGTGCTTGTGTACATGCATGTGTGTATGTGTGTACATATATGTGCACATGGAGGATATATGGTATTCTGCAATGCAGTTCTCTTCTTTATTTGCTTAGGACACCATTTCTCACTGAATCTGGGCCATACTCCTTAGTGAACTACTCCCCACCCTCATCTTTAGCCACCAGATCACAGAAGAAAAGTCTGTGGCCCCTCCAGGGCCTTCCATCCTAACGTGTCTCCTGCCAGGTCCCACAAGGCTGATTCCTGCCTCCTTCAGAACCCTGTGTTGGCATCACCTCCAGGAAAGCCCTTTCTGGGTCTTTCCTCAGTTTTTACGTTTTTATATTTATTGGAAGGACGGTGCCCACCACCCACAGTACCAGTGTGGAGGTCAGAGGACAACCAACAGGAATTAGTCATCACCTTCTATTTTCTGGGTCCTGGGAATTGAACTTGATCCTCGGGCTTAGCAGCGTGTACCTTATCCCATTGGCCCTCAGCTTCACGTTCTCCACAACACTGTTTGACCTGTGCTTTTTACTCTTCATATGTATTGATTTTTGATATATATTAATATATATTGATTCTTCATACATTCAAATGCGAACAATGTTCCACCTGTCTCTAAGATTTACACATGCAGTGCCTCTGAATATTAATGAAGAAATACTTGAATGGTTATTCCTAGTTTCTAGGAAAATTAAATGCTATTCTATGTAGTTATAGAAATAATTCTTTCAGTGAAGTAGGAAACCCAGAATTTGAATGTCAGTGGCCTGTGTCTGTAATGTGTGGTGTTTTCTGTAACCTTGGGCTTTTCCACCTGTCCACTTTGTTCCCGGAAATAACAACTCTTGAGACTTTATTATTATTGAATAAATGCCTAGGCAAAAGTGTCGGATCATTCCCTGACTAGCTCAGAACTTAATCCTCCCATCATTCCACTCTGGGTTCTGTTACATGGCTGGTTACCTGGTCCTCAGTCTCATAGGACTGTCTTCTATGTCTGGGGAAAATCTCCCCATGCCTGACTCAAACCTAGCATCCTCTCTCTCTGCCAGAACTCCCACCTCCCTATTTCCTGCCTAAGCTAATAGGCCAACAGCATTTTATTGACAGGTGATGGTTCCATACAATCTAATGGTGCTGAGGCTATTGCAGAGATGAAGGTAGGCCGGATCACCCAGATGGCACAGTAGATACAGAAGTGTGGTTGTAAGATTAAGTCCACAGGGCGTCAGAGATCGCATCTGGGTTGCAGGCAGGCTGGAGTGTAACTCGGTTGGTACAGTTCTTGCTGAGTGTGTTATGAAGTCCTGGGCCCCATCCTGTGGTGGTCTGAATGACTCCTTTACGCTCCTCTGTCTGAATGCATGCTTCAAAATTGGTGGAACTGTTTGGGAAGGACTAGGAGGTGTGGCCTTGTTGGAAGAGATGTGTCACTGGGAGCGGGCTCTGAGGTTTCAAAAGCCCTCGCCATTCACAAGTAGCTCTCTTCTTCTATGATGAAAACTCTAGGGTGCTGCTGCAGCACAGTACCTGCCTGCCCTGCTGCAATGCTTCCCACCGTGGTGGTCATGCACTCACCTCTTAAAACCATGAGCCCCCCAAATTTCTTTGATAAGCTGCCTTGGTCTTGGTGATTTGCCATGGCAAAAGAAAAGTTTAAGATACATTCCCACCATGTCACAAACCAAATGCAGAGTCTCAGCACTTGGGAGGAAGAGGGTTGCAAGTTCAAGGTCATCTTCTGCTACACAGCAAGTTCAAGGCCAGCCTAGGCTACAGGAGAGTGTCTCAAAAAGCAACAAAGCACCCAGTACCTTAAGGTGAAAGACCACTTCTGGAATGTATCCCAGATGCAACTGTAAACTGTCTCATTCACTCCTGTGACATACTTTGTATGTGGATGCTAACAGCACCTAGTTCGGTCTGTGTTGGAATTATATCTTAATCCATTGTGTCCTGAGAGACGAGTTAGGTTAAGAAAGCCTTCCTCAGATGTCCCTCAAAGAAGCTGCTACCATGTCTACAATGGCCCTTATCCCATGTTGTCAAGGATAGCTACTTTTTCAGAGACACCTTCATTAAGTGGGGAAAGGAAAGATGCTTGTTGACTTGACAGATTTCTCTCTGATTTGTTTTACAGGAAGCGCATTCTGTACACATGAGAGACTCTGGGTGGAGAGACATTTGTGGCGGTTGAGATGCACCTGGGAGTGCCAACTGCCCCCGTTTCTACCACAGCTCTGCACAGCAGGCTGGAGCAGGCAACCAGCCAACCACTGTGCCCTAGCCTCATCTCTTCCAGAAGAGGTTATCTGGGCTCTGTGTAACCTCTGCTCTTCGGCTACGGTATTCCTTCTTGGTGCCTCTGTGGTCAACCTCCAGGTACACTTAGGGCCTACCCTAGCCAGACTGGGAAGAAAGGATGACATTTAATTCCCATTGACCTCTGTTTTTTATTTCCTGGAAATCCAGACCTTGTTCCAGTTAGTGGAGCATGAGGTTAGACCAACCACACTGCTAAAAGTTTTGGCCTGTAGACATAGCTGTTACAGTACTTGCCTAGAATGCACAAAAACGCTGAGTTTGATCCCCAGCACCAATAAACTAGGCATGGCAGTGCACTTGTAATTCCAGCGCCTAAGAGGTAGAGGCAGAAGGATCAGAAGTTCAGGACCATCCTTGGTTTCATATTGAGATTGAGGACAGCCAGGGCTACATGAGATCCTCTCTCAAAAACAAGTGAGCAGAGGTGTTGAGGGTCCCCTGGAAGAGCAGCTAGTGTTCTTACACGCAGAGCATGTCTCCAGACTCCACTGCTTCCTGTCTGGTCCTGCTGGATGCTTCATGAAGATGGAGGAGTGAAGCAGTGGTCAGCTTATGTGTCTCAGCTGTTTTATGTGCATGTGTGCACCTGCTGGAGCTTATGGCACCACAAGCACACAGGTGCACACAGAAGCCAGAGATCGCTGGAGCCCTTGGACCTGGAGTTGCTAATAGCTGTGAACTGCCCAGTGCGGGTGCTAGGAATTAACCAGGTGCTCTGCAAGAGCAGCCCGAGTTCTTCACCACTGAGCCAGCTCACAAGCTACTGCGCTGGGCCTTCGGGGCTCATCTATGTTGTCACGCATACCCACTGCTTTCCCCGCATTATTCCAGTGTGGGGGCATATTGAATTCTGTTACACACTCATAAATCAACAGGTGGTTTGTTATCATTCCTTTGCTACTCTAAATGATGTTAATGCAATTACCATACACACTTTCTATCAGGGCATAGATTTTCAGTTCAATGTGTCCCCAGTGGTAGAATTAATGGGTCATGCATAGCTCTGTGTTTAACAACGTCAAGACATTTCAAAGCTAATTCAAGTGTCAGCAGTGCTTCACAATCCCACAATCCCTAGCTCTCCATCAACATGGGACACCCTCTACCTTTGATGTCCTGTGGTGGTTTCTGAGGGTGAATTTGCTCTGCTCTGTGACTGTTGGTGTTGAACACACTTCTATGTGCTTATCTGCCCTTTGCGCTTCTTCTTTGGAAAATGTGTACTTAGAGTTTTGCCCACTTTGAAATATGTTATTTCTATTGGTTTAGTTTCTGTTTATCTCATTTTTGACTTTGGTGTTTTAGATGCAACTTTGTGTAGCCAGTAATGATTTCAAATTCTTGATTTCCTTGCTTCCACCTCCCAAATGCTGGGATTACATATGTGTCCACCTGACCTGACTTGGTTGACACTTATTGTTGAATTGTAAGAATAATTTATATAGGCTGGTTGGTGGTGGCGCACACCTTTAATCCCAGCACTTGGGAGGCAGAGGCAGGCAGATTTCTGAGTTCGAGGCCAGCCTGGACTACAAGGTGAGTTCCAG
>NC_034602.1:95592602-95610842 GCF_900095145.1 Mus pahari | reverse complement strand
TGTGAGCCACCATGTGGTTGCTGGGAATTGAACTCAGGACCTCTGGAAGAGCAGTCAGTGCTCTTAACTGCTGAGCCATCTCTCCAGCCCCCCTCTCTTTCTAATATGTAGGTCCCAGGGACAAGACTCTAGCCCTCAGGCTTGTTGGCAAGCATCTTCACCTAGTGAGCTATCTTCATGTTAGAATTGTTTTACATTTATAGGGACTTGAAGCCTCATGTCACCTGCACCAGCCCCTGATGTCTAAAACCCATGTGCCCACAGTAACTTAGCTTTAGGTTTCATTCCATCTTGTTTTCCTCTAACATCCTTATTTATTTATATTTATATTTTTATTTATTTATTTATTTTTGCTGACCTAGGGTCTAACCTAGAACAACACATTGTACTTAGATGAGTGTTTAAAAAAATAAAATCTCACCATGTAGCCTAGGCTAGCTTCCAACTTGCACCTTCCCATCTACTTCCTCAATGCTTTTTTGAATTCACTTTTTAAACATGTTGAACCATTTAATACAACAATATCATTACCTTGACCTTATAGTTTAGGAAATTAAAGAACAGGGTTGGAAAAGCTTGACTAAAATTTAGGATGAATAATTGGTTGCTTTTTCTCATCTTTATGATGAATGCCAAATTCCGGATATTATTGGTGCAGTCTATTCCTTTTCTGAAAGATAGTCAGGGCATAGCTGGATGCTTTCAGGTACAAGTGACTGGAATCTGTAAGTTAATCTGAAATGGAAGTCACATGCATTTTGGGGGTTTTGACAAGAGTCATCAAGTCCCTGCTATCTGCTCCACTCACTTCAGCAATAACTTGGTAATTTTTTTTCTTTGTGTTATCAACCACATTAGTGACTTTTCTGGCCGGTGACAAACATCTATCAAAAGCAACTTAAAGATGAAGCATTTATTTGGACTCACATTTTGAGGGCACAGTCCATGGCAGGAGCTATGGTGCAGGAGTGTGAGTCACGGTCTACCCGCATCAGGCAGTGAGTACAGGCAGTGCTCTGCTGATAAACTCCTTCTTCTTTAACTCAGGACCCACATTGGCGGGATTTTTCATCTTCAGCAAATCCTCTCTGGAGACACTCTCACAGACACTCTAAAATACAGCCTGGTTGACAGTATTAACCATCACAGTCCTTCTTCTTTCTCATTTGCTTGGTTTTCTTTTCATATTCTCTCTGCTGTCTCAGGACAGCCGGGATGGAGACTTAGCTCAGGTGATAGCAGATTTGCCTCGAAGGCAATGAGTCCAGTCCTCAGCACTGGATGGAGAGCTTGAGGCCAGCCTGGGATGCAGGAGAAGACATGCTTTCTCCAGCTGTGCTCCGAGCTAGAATGACTGCAGGAGAAGGTATCTGGTTGTCAAGGGCCACATGCAGTTACTTGCCTGGAAAGGTTTTTATTTTACTTGTTTTGGAAGTGCATACAAAACTGCTCCTTAAGATCGCTACATTCTGAAACTTCAGTGCTGTTCCTGTATAGAGAGTCCTCCCACTAAATCCTTTCAGTTAGGACTGTGGTAACTAGAGACACTGTCTCAATTACGGTTACTACAGCCGTGATGAAACACCATGACCAACAGATGGTTGGGGAGGGAAGGGTTTATTCTGCTTATATATTTCTACATTATAGTCCATCACTGAAGTCAGGACAGGAACTCAGGGCAGGAACCTGGAGGCAGAAGCTGATGCAGGGGCCATGGAGGGGTGCTGCTTACTGGTTTGCTCAGCAGGCTTTCTTATAGAACCCAGGATCACCAGCCCCGGGGTGGCCCCAACTACAATGGGACCTCCCCCATCAATCACTAATTTAAGGAAATGCCTTACATGTTTGCCTACAGCCTAATCCTATGGAGACATTTTTTCTTAATTGAAGTTCCCTCCTCTCAGATGACTTTAGCTCCTGTTGAGTTGATATAAGACTAGGTAGCACAGATGCCATTCTATCTTTTCCTTTTCTCTCCTTTTTTCCTTTTCCTTCTTCCTCCCTCCCCAACCCCAGTGATTTTCTTAATGGGATTTTAAGTTTTCTGTATTACAGCTCTAAATTTCCCAGGATATTTTATCACAGCAACAGAAAGTCAACTAATGCATAACCAAAATAAATCCTTTCTTAGGCCAGGAATGATGCTGTATGCATTTAATTCTAGCACTGGGGAAGCAGATGCAATCAGAACTCTGTGAGTTCAAAGCCAGCCCAGTCCACATATTGAGTTCCAGGACAGCCAGGGCTACAAAGAGAAACCCTGTCTCAAAAACAAAGCAAAACAAAACAAAAGTTCTTTCCTTTCTCTGTCAGATGTATTGGTCTAAGCAATTAATTGGTTGTTTAATGAAGTATTTGTTTATGTAATAACTAATACAGAAAACTGGACATGAGAACTGTAGGCACCACAATGAATCCGTAGGACTTGAGAACTCATTTAGGAGACAAACATGCAAGAGCCTGGAGGTATGGCCCAGGGAAGACTTGGAGCCAAGTAAGCAGAGATCAGTGCACGAATCTGGTGGAATCTGGTGCAGCATTCAAACCATTTATTCCTGTTACATTCTGGAGACTCCAGCCATGTTCTACTGCAGCCTTAAATTTTAAGTTCCATTTAAGAGACTAAAGAGATTTCATGATAGCATTGCATCTAGAACATGCCATGGCTATTACTGTCTTTAGCCAGACTTATGGTGAAATTTAAGATCAATAAACAGAGTAGAAAGGTATAGAAAATGTACAGTTTAATAAGGAAAAGTTTTATTTACAAAGGGAAAACCCTGCACAGAGATCCATAGAGAAATGTCTTACCCACATAGGGAAGTGTTTAGCCACACAGAGGCTGCTGCATGGCCTTGGTGGCATGAGTTATCTCAAGATGGCAGCAAAAGCTGGCACCATCCAACTGGTGCTGGTTTTGTGGCATGCATGAAGTTCTAGGGTCATAGGTGCTGTACCAAGTCTCCAGGAAGAAGCAAAGAAGGCCAGGCAGATGGACATCAGCCTCAGTGTCTTGCTTTCTATCTCTGTGATAAAACACCACGACCAAGACCATGCCTTCCCCACTACAGTAGCCTATACTCTCCAAAACAGTGAGCCTAAATAAAGACTTCCTCTCAGCCGCCTGCGAAGTGGGAAAGTTTAATAGAGGCCAGACTCTGTGAAGTCTAACATAGACTTTACAAGTTGTTTTGGTAGCCAAAGAAAAATGCTAGATCAGACACAGAGGCCAATAATAGGTGGCTGATGACGGACCCTGACATAGTTCCACACACTAGTGTTCTAACTCATGATACTTTGTGTCTCCACAGTATCACAGAGCCCTACCTAGTTAGTGAGGCTGCAGTGATCTGTCAGCTTGAATGTGGCCTTTACGGAGAAACTTGAGTTTATACTGTAAACCACCACTGTTGCGGTCCACCACTGTTGCCCTGTTTATAGATGAGGAAGCCAAGACTCAGGGAAGCAAATCCTTAATTCCCAGCATCCACCAGTCTAGTTTAGAACCCGTACCTTTACCATACTCGGCGCCTCTCAGTTACTCTGAAATTAATCATCTTTCCTGGAAGAGGTGCAACAGGTTGATGCCTTCAGGAAAATGACTCAACAGTGTTCATAGACCTCACGAGGGTCTCAGCCTTCATTCAATAGTGGACTCACCTCTGGTGGTAAACCTTTTAAAAAATGTTTTAAAATTTATTCTTTGAGAATTTCATATGTGTATACATGTATATTTTGATCATATCCACTCTTTATTCCTTCTTCCCCAGCCAACTCACACACACACACTCGCACACACACAGGCACACATACACATGCACACACATACATACACATACACACACACACAGGCACAAACACACACTAGTGCTGTCCATAAGTGTGTGTGTGTGTGTGTGTGTGTGTGTGTGTGTGTGTGTAAGGTCATTCACTGGAGCATGGGAAGCCTACTAGGGTCCAGAGCCTCATCCCTAGCAGCCATCAACTGCCAACAGCTCCTCAGCCAGGGGTGTGGCTTGTGAGCTCCTCAGGCAGGGGTGGGGCTTGTGAGCTCCTCAGGCAGGGGTGGGGCTTGTGAGCTCCTCTATAGAGGTAGAACCTTGAGTCTGAGTCCCAGCCCCAGCCATGCTGTGAGTTCCTGTGCACAAGGCTAGTCATATATAGAAGACACTTTTCTGGTAATCAGTCTTTAAGAAAAACTTTTACAGAATTCTTTATGAACAAAAGTAATGCTAGAGGTATCACAGGAGGTGATTCTGGATAATGCCGCAGAGTCCATGATGGCCAAACCAGCAATGTACTGCCTCAGACATGACGGTTGATGAGCTAGAAGTGAGGGTGGGATGTCAACCTTCAGCTGCTGCATCTGACTCTCAACTGAGATGCCAAAAAACACATGTAAGAAAGATGGCCAGGGCTGGAGAGAAGGTCAGAGGTTAAAAAGCACTTGCTGTTCTTACAGAAGACCCAAGTTCAGTTCCCAGCACCCACATGTTGGTACACGGCCATCTATAGGCACATATGTGGTACATATACACACACATATGCAGGCAAACACTCCATATAAAATAGTTCTACAAAAAAGAAAGGAAGGGAGGGAAGGAGAGAGGGAGGGAGGGAGGGAGGGAGAGAGGACCTCTTTAACACTTTGTGCTGAGATTTCAATATCCAAAACACACATTACTGACATCAGACCCCTGTTTTTTACTCTGGACAAAGGTCAGTTTTGAATGGGTTAAAGAACTTAACAAACTTGGAAACAATAAAATATAGGGATAGGGTTTAAGATGCAGATATTGACAACAACTTGCTGAATAAGACTCTAGTATCTCAGGAAGTAATTGCAAGAGCTGATGGGCAGGGCCATATCAAATTAAAAGCCTCTGAACAGAAGGAAACACTTGCCAGAGTAAGGAGAGTGCCTGTGTACTAGGAGAAATCCTGCCAGCCTTTTATCTGACCAAAATTAACATCCATCATCTATAAAGAACCAACCAATAAAATAGAAAAAGAACAATTAATCAAGGCAACAAATGACAAATGAATAAACAGCTCACAAAAGGAGCTGTATAAATTTTCAATAATTACATGGAAAAAGTCCTACCTCTTTAATGACAAGAGAAATACAAATCAAAACTACATTGAAAATCTCTTTCACTCTGATCACAATGGCTGCCATCAAGATAACTAAAACAATAAAAATACTGGCCAGCATTTCCTTTAGGAACCAGGAACACTTAGGACTATTGGTAAGAGTATGGATTAGTTTGCCTGCTGTGGAATTCAGTATGGAGGTTCTTCAACAAACTAAAACAGAACTACCATAGGATCCAGCGATTCCATTCCTGCAAATATGTCAGAAGTAATAAAAGCCATCGCACAACAGAGACGCCTACACACACGCACTTATTGATCTAACGTCCACAGTAGCCAATTGTGGAATTAGTGTGGGTGTCCATCGATAAGTAAAAAAAAAATGTGTTAGAATTTTACCATGGAATACTACTCAGTTGTAAAGAAGGATAAAACTGTGTCACATGCAGAAAGGTGGATGGAACAGGAGATAATTACATTAGGCAAATGGAACTACAGTCAGAAAACAAGCGTTCCTGATTTCTTTCACATGTAGAATCACGACATAAAGGCAGAAGGGAGATTATTTGGGAAGAGGAAGGGACCAATGGGGGCTAAGAGAGAACAGCAGGTATAGGAACATGACCCAAGTATATTATGTATAGGAACATATACATGAATACACACACACACACACACACACACACACACATATATATATATATATATGAAAATGTCACAAGGCTCATAAAAATAGAAAAAGGAATATTTAAATTCTACTTTCAGACAAACTCAAGTACAATTTTTAGAAGTCACAGTATAATTTAGAGTGGACAAAAGAGGCAGGCAGGTAGGCAGACAGACAGACAGACAGACAGACAGACAGAGACTATAACCTCCCAGTAACAATAAAATCACAGCACTTCATCAAGATGGGCAATGATATAGTACAGTCAGAGCATGTGAGATAAAGCATCTGGCTGTTTTATAAAGACCACACTTCAAAATGCCCCTGGTGTTTTACTAACATGGTGGAAATGGATGTAGATGGGTGTATGTTTTTAATTTTCTCTTCTCTTTGAAAATGTTTTACTGGTGTTCAGGATGTGCTTGCCTAGTGCTCAAAAAGTTCTGGGTTCAGCATCCAATACCACACAAAACCAAGCATGGTGGTGCACACTTGCAATCCCACTGGAAGGTAGAAGCAGGAGGATCAGACGTTTATGGGCATACTCAGGCACACAGCTTATCTAATAATGGCAGCCTGGGCTTCATAAGACCTTGTTGGAAAAATCTAAAAAAAAAAAAAAAGTTTGTTTGGTTGGTTGCTTATTTGTTTCAAAGAAAGTAACAAAGAGAATGTTTTATCAGCCCTGCTGCTTCAGGGACTTTAGTGCTATTATTTTCTGACCTCCTGTTGAGAGTAGACCAAAGAAACCTGCACTGGGGGGTGATGGGTCTTTGGGAGAGGGGAGGAAAGACTATCTCCTCCTAGTCTCAGCTCCCTTCACATCTCTCTCAGCCAGCTTAAAAGCTCAAAGCTTTTCCACCCCAGTACAAAGAGAAGAGATTTTGAATCAACAGAATTTGTTGGACTTAAATGTCATTTTAATTTTTTAACTGATCTAGAAAAGCACAAGGGTGCACATGTTTCTGGGGCAGCATGTGTGTGCCAATATGCAAACCTGGGCTAATTAGACCACTTCACTTCACTGAAACAGAAACCAATAGATTCCCTGTGTATCCCTCTCTTCAGGAGGTCATGGAAGTGGGGAGCACCCTCTGCATCTGTGGGGGCATTGGGCCCCCAAAGTTCTGAAGGCAAGCCTGGGACACGGAGAGATTACCAGGGCAGATCCTCAGCTTCACCTCAGAGTTCCCAGAACCCCTAGGTTCTACCTCCCTCTAGATACTGGGTCAGACATTCCTTCCAGAGCTGGGTTTTGTGAGTAATTTTTTAAAGTTATGATACATAGACTCTTCCATTTAGAATAAAGTGTTTCACCTAACATCCTGTAGGAAGTGATGAAACTAAAAAGAAAAATAAATGCATTTTCTCTTTCTCTCGTTACTTTTTCCATTCACTAAATAAAATTGACTTTTTTTTTTCCGTGAGAGTTCACACTGAGTCTGTCTCAGTAGGAGTCACACTGTTCAGCCCACACACGCTGTGATATGTTATTTACTCATTCTCTTCTCAGGAACCACTCTCACATGTGAACCCTGAACACCAGCTCCCTCCCTCTTCAGATCTGTGAAATCTTTCCTGTAAAAATTAACATTTTAGTGATACTATATTTTATAAAGTAGTGCAATTTTAACATGCCAGTCAGAAAAGGGTAATTGAAGGAAGATAACATTTACTTTGTGTTTAAAAGATTCATAGCATTAATATATGAGAGGGTCTCACCCAGCATGGTGTCTCGTCATACAATACCAGCCCTTGAGATTGACTGCTTGGGGATCATTGGGAGTTCTGAAGACAGCTTGGTCTACAGAGTAGCTTCCAGCACTACTAGGGCTACTTAGTAAAAACTTGTCTAAAAAAAAGGGAGCAGGCAGAGCTGTTATACAAACTAATTTTGAGGTTTATAAATGGAAAAAGCTAAGATTAATCAGCAAATAAAAGCTAATGCTAGGGGCTGAAGAGATGGCTCAGGGGTTAAGAGCACTGGCTACTCTTCCAGAGGTCCTGGTTTCAATTCCTAGCAACAATATGATGGCTCCAAACATCTGTAATGGGATCTGATTCTCTCTTTTGGTGTTCATGAAGACAGAGCACCCATGTATATATAAAATGAATAAATAAATCTTTTTTTACACATTGATTCTATGTCACAGAGGACAAAAGGCACAAGGGAAAGAAGTTCTGAGATGGCTCAGTGGGTGAAGATATTTGATACTCTGAAGGTATTTCATACACACAGGAGAGGTAGGGGTCTCTCATGTACGCGCACAGGGTGGAGTCTCTCATACACACATACAGGTCTCTTATGAACACAAACGGGGAGAGTCATGAACACACACAAGGATTGGGTCTCTCATGAACACACATTGGAGTGGGGCCTCTCATGTACACACACTGGGTCTCTTGTGTATACACACATGGGGGGCTCTTTTGAACACACACAGGGATGGGGACTCTCACGAACACACATTGGGGGAGAAACATGGAGTGCAGTAAAACATCTTAAGAGAGGCAGGTTTTACTCATCGAGGACATAGTATATCAATTTGTTTATTGCTGAATTTCTCCTTAACTTACTCTCTGGCTTTTGTGTTGCCTATTGACCATTAGTGATGGCCATCAAATCATACTTTGACTGATGTTATTATTTGAATATTGTTTTGATCAGTTGCTACACATAAAAGGAAGATTTTTATTTTAATTATATATTTACGGGGGCATTTGGAAGTCAGTTCTCTTCTCTCCCCCATCTAAGTTCCGGGGGATTGAATTCAGGCTGTGGGGTGTGGTGGCCAGCACATTAACCCATTTGCCCAGAGATAATTACTTATCTGATTGCCAAGTTCAGATGTCACACAATTATCACTTTGTATTTGTTTGAATTTAAATATTTTAGAAAAAACAGCACTCCTTCTTCTTCCCTCTGCCCTCACTAAGATGATTCCTCCAAAGATAAAAATAAAATAGGCTTATATTTTTTAATACCAGAAAAATATGGCGACACGACAGGGTGTGACCACTGTTAAAAAGAACACTTCTACTAAAATAAAGACCAGTTCTACAATGGCCCCTTCCATTCTTTTTAACTATTTATTGATATGAATTCCCTGCCTTATGTATCACCCAAGATTCTACGTAAAACACTTCCAGTAAGTATCAAGGACCACTCAAATATTCACTATTGAACTTAGAAGCTCCACTCTTAAAAATAGATTCTAAAGAAAGTGCCTGAAATGGGGGCATGAAATGGGTCCGTCTCCAGCGCCATGCACACATGAACAAAGAAAAGGAGGAAATGGTGTTAAGAAAACTTACATCATACTATTTAAAAATAAGGAGGAAGGAGGGAGGGAGAGAAAGAGAGAAAACTCAATGCTTAGGCAAGAGTGCTTAAGAAAACTACAGTTAACAGATCATTTACAGCATTTAAAATGGCAAAAGATTATTATAATTCTAAAAATGTATTTTGCTGACATAAAACATTATACATACGAATAATAATACTACATAGTGTTTTAGTGTCGTGATTTTTCCCCTGAAGCAAAGTTTACTATAGAAAGTATATGCTCTATAAAATAAATATGCTAGGAAAAACAATAGACAATTATAGCTATGATTTAAAAAAAAGTTATAGCTATGAGATTGCTTTATTTTTTCAAGAACAGAAGAAAAAACCTGGAAAGTTTGGGGAGGGTATTTTTTCCTTATCAGAGTGTAAGTAATACACTTTATAATATTTTAAAAATATCCATAAGCCTCAGGTTTCTTACCTACTTCAGTCTCATATCCCAGATGAACCTGTGAAGAGGAACACTGAAGGACTTCCCCACCGCCATTCTGTGGTGCAGGCTGATTGATGGTCGGACTCCTGGTGAGAAACAGCTGGCAAAACTGAGCTGGCTTGCCCGTGGTCATGGGCTGGTTTTGGCAGAACACAGTCTGATAGTCACATCTGCTTTCAAAAGTCATGAAGCCCATGTCCCTCCTGGTAACATCTCTGAGCAACTCAAAAGAGGCAAACACTACCAGAATGCATGCTGGGAGTTCGAGCAGCGCCCTCTCTGGGCTTTCCCAAGCCCCAGTCTTCCCAAACCCTCCAAGAGAACATGATAGATAGCCTTTCCATGGGAAAAAAAGAAGCAGCCAGGATTAATATCATCTCATTATCTTTATTCACGTTTCAAGTCTTTTGTTGTTTATGTGTGGCCTTCCTGCCTCGGCCTCTCAAGTGCTCAGGAGATTATGGACGAGTACCCATCGTCTTTATCAATAGCTATTCGAGATGGTCCTGCAGATAAACAGGTGACTGGCAAATACTGTTTGGAAGGTGAGATTATTTGGCATTAGGCATCTACAGGTGCATTATTAACATTAGTTTTTTTTTTAAATCAGTATATTGCTTGAAAACAGTGAATGCAATTGGTTCTCACTCACCTGCTCCCAATCAGGTCTCCACCTCTAAAGCAAGAAGAGGGTCCCTTCTGGCTGAGGGAGGGGTAAAGGGGCGGGGAAGAGATCTCCTGGCACCTCCGTTCTCTCTTTACCTTCAGTATAGCAATAAAATAAACAAGAGGCGACATGAAGTCACTGATCCAAATAGACAGGTCTTCCTAACATCCTAACATCTCTGAGCCTGGCTCTTGGCTCCTCCTTTGCAAGCCTCTTAACCTTTCTGGGTCCCCTTCTCCCTTCCCTGCCTTTCTCCTATGCTCCCCAAGTGTGGGAACCACACCCCAACACCTAGATATATCTCAGAGATGTCCTATCCTCACTTACTAACTGTGTATTTACTTAGTTTAATCATGGGATTCAACAACCATCTGCCTCTGACCTGCTCCAGTTCTTACCAGTCAAGTCAGAAACCCCGAGGCCACCAACAGCAAGTAGAAAGTGAGGTGATTAGGGTTAGTCAAAGAAGGGCTTAGTGTTCAGCGCTGGTGTGCCTTCACCGAGCCTCCAGCAGCACTTAAACTGCTCACTAGTCACAGAGCCTAGGCGGGAAAATTTTACTGTGAGCTTCTATTGAAAAACAAACAAACAAACAAACAAAAAACAGTTCTACTCTGTGTTTTGCTTAATAAGAAATTTAATTGTATCATTCTTTTTACTTTTCTTTTATATTTTTGATTTTCCCTGTTAAAAAGAATAGAAGATAACAAGGTAAAGATTTGTGTGGACTACTTTGAGGTAGTCATAACAGGACACGACAAAGCACACAATAAATGAATTGTTAATAGAATATGTATACCTGATTTACCGTTAGCTAATTCAGTGTGTGCGGCCCTTCTAAAATTGCATATCTCTGCATTCATCTATAAAGAAAGGGTGCGTTGAGAATCTTGCATCTGAGGACTGGTTAGCAGACAGGATGTGTGTCCTAGCACATAGCAGTGATATAGGCCCTATGGATAAAATGCCAAATTTATTAAAAGTATTAAAGAAATGCTATGCTAGTCAAATATTTTGCACAAATTCACATTTTTTACAGTGAAAATATCACTGACATTTTTCCCCATAGAAAGGGTTTTTTTCTTATAACGATTTTAGACTGATTTAAAATATAATAGTTGCAGGGCTAGTTCATTGTCAGGTGCTTGGTGAAAGAGTGCAAATCCCGGGGGGGGGGGTCTTTCTTCAGAATCAACAAAGCAATACGCTTAAAAATGTATGTTTTTGTAATCTGCGGGGCATCACCCGTCCTCCAGGATCTCATTTCATAATTTTGGTTCACGAAATAACGCTCAAAATCCAGCTCAACTCATTTGGAAGAGCACTGTGCTGACAACAGCTTCACCCCTACGAGGAGAGTGTGCACATCCACAGACGACTACACAGCACAATAGTGGTTGTGTTTTTTATTTGCAGAAGAGTGGGGTTTGAGCTCCTCTCCCCGCCCCGCCAACAATAGTGTTAATCCCACGCCTCCACTTGAGGGCAAGACCACGGTGGACATTATTCTGAAGTCTTCATTTTGCAATGATGCCAAAAGTCCCTATGGCTCAGTACCCTGCTGCGGCCCCAGGCGCCACCCCTACCACCCCACCCCAGCCTGGACCAAGCAAGACTCAGCTGAGCCGCAGCTCCGAAGTCGCCTTTAATTTCCCAGCTCCGACCACCGGAAGCGAGCGAGAGGCGGGGGCCGGGTGGGGAGGACGCGCCCACCGATGCCGCCGGCGCCCGCGGGACGCGCCACCAGCCCGGCCCTTGTTCGCTGGGCTCGACGCTCGCCCACCTCTTCCAAATTTAACCGTTACCTAAATCCGAAGGGAAATGAGCAAACCTCTGGGATTGGGTGTCAAGGTATTTTCAGCTTCGTTGGGCGTATTTATCCTCAAGTGTTTCCACAACAAGTTATTTCGGGGCCCGAGGCGCAGGTTTCTTTCTGCGGACGCGGTGGCCAGTGGCCGGACTCCAGGCTGGCGGCACCGGGGTCCGGTGATTCACGGCCGCGATCGGGGAGCGAAGCTGCCCAAACAGTCGACAGGATTGGGGTGCCCACGGCCAGAGGGTCCGGGAGCCGTTCGAGCTGCCTGCTACCGGCGCCCGCAGCTCCCGTCAATCTGTGTCCTGAATCTGTGACTTCTCGCTGCGGAAGTCTTCAGGAGCCAAGAATACTTCGATTTTCTTTCTAGTCATTTTTAGTGCTGAGTTCTCAGACATCCCGGGGACTCCATAGATAGCCCTGGGATCCCACAGACAAACAGATTGGGGGGCTGCTCAGGGGTGCCCAGGGAGTTGGAAAAGATACCCCCTCCTGTCACCTCCTGACCCCTTGCGCAAAGGAGGCTCGTGGCCCGCTGTCCCACTGGGGGATGGGGCTGGGGTTGAGAAGGCTAGTGAGCGCCTCTAACGCTCAGGAAGTGAAGTTTGTGGTTTTGGGGGCTGAGCTCCGAAGGAGATTAAAAAAAAGAAAAAAAGTCAGAGAGACAGATCAGTCTCTCCCGAAAGCAAGATTCAGTTTGCACAGTCTCAGAGCTCGATGCCCGCGCCCTGACCCCGCAGGTAGGTTTGCTGAACTGCTGTGCCTCCCGCCCAGGCGGGGGTGGCCTTGAGGACTGGTAGGAGTATACTGACACTGTGGGGACGTCCCGAGGGCGCAGGCGGATCCCCACCTGCTGCAGAGCTTCGGCTGCTGGGTTCTGAAGCCACCCAAGCGGTGGAGCGAAAGATCTGGAATAGAGGGGCACACAGTTTGGCGGTTAGATAGGAGAGTGGGATCCACGCAGGAAGGAAACATCTGGTGGACATGTGGCGGCAGCGCGGCTCTGGAGTTCTCCTCTTGAGCGCCTTGCCTTCAGCTCCTGAATTCCCAGCCTCAGATGACCAGGGGAAGCCTGGCCGGCCACGGTGCCAGGAGCGTGCCGCCCCGCCCCCTGGACGCCAGCTGCAGCACGAGGTTGCCTTCCCACGCGCTGGGCCTCCTTGCCATCCCCTTACTCCTCCTACCCGGAACCCAGCAAAGCCCTCCGAGGCGTAGGCTTTTGGCCTGGGCGAGGACGCCACCTCTGTGTCTACCCTGTCCCGCGTGTGCTGACGCGCAGTTCTAGCGCGGGGCCAGACAGCCCTACTTCCCACGGGTCTCGTTCTTGGCTATCGCGGGCCCGAACCTCGTCGAGGCCTCCAGGACTCTTGCCCTGTTTTCCTGCTCTTCAAGCTTGCTTTAAGAATTGTCCTCTGTTTGGAGCGCCTGGCTGTACAGACAGGGAGTGCGGGAAAATTGAAGCGCTGGAGCCTGGGTCCTGGGAGCCAAACCGGACCAAGGCGTGTGGCCACACATTAGGACTGGGAATCTGGTGCAGGAGTCCTTGGGCTCCTTTTAAGTGGGTACGACAGGCTGTGTTCTGTACGCGCCCCGGGGGCGGGGGTGATGGCGAAGAGGCCCAGGTTCCTCAGTCTGAACTACACGAAGTCCAAGGACCCGGGGCGTGCGCCGGCCTGTGCCCCAGTCTTTGAGCCCGCCGCCACCGTTCAGCCTCTATTGCCTTGGACCGTGGAGGCAGGCGGATTTGTTTCACCCTAGGCCGCCCTAGGGTCGCCTCCGGAGCGGGCCAGGAGCTGGGACGCAGTCACAGCCCCGCCTCCCGCAGGGCTCAGGTTTCGACCCGAGATTAGGTGAACTGATTGGGGGTTAAAGAGAGCGACGCCAGCTCTCGGTCATGCTGTCTCAGGGACCCCGGTCTCCTGGCCACTGCTCACTCGTGCGCGCTCCGGTTTCATCTTGCTGGCCCGCGAAATCATTGGCGCTCCTTAAATTTGGGCACCGCGTGTTTGCCAGTAAGCACGCAGTTCAGACTCAACTTCCCTAGGACAAGATTTTTGGTGAGCAGATCAGAAAATACTTCTTTCCGGGACTTAGTTTCTGAAGCAAGGCTTACGGATCTGGAATGTTTCATAGTGGTCGCCATCCTGGCCAGTGCCACACCACTATTCCAGTGGGCGTTTCTCCTGGGACAAATGTTGGTCCTTTGCCACCCCCACCTCACTTTCCTGTGCCTCTGGCTTCCTGCCTTCTGCTCCAGCCACTGCAGCACACAGTCCTTAGGCAAACCAGTCCCTCATTCCTGTCTACTGCTCCTCTCTTTCGCTTCTGTTTGTTGCGGGGCTCTTGGAGGTTTTGGCTCTAAGCCCCTTCCGGGTCCCAAACACTGATGCCCCCTGACCAGCTAAAATAATCCACGCATCCCGGGCGTGCTCCACAACCCAGAAGGGAGCAGGTGGGCTTGCAGGGTTGACTTGGGATAACGGACCAGTTGTGGACTATTGCTCTCAGGAGAGTGATGATCTAGCTTTGGTAGGAAAGGGGAGGGGCTGAGGCATGGGCAGGGCAGAGCAAAGGGACCGGAGCCAGAGCCTGGGGACAGGTTTTACCACTGAGCTGTAGCAGCGGCGGCGGAGGCCAGGATTCGCGCCACCTGTCCGAGTGCCACCTGGTGAGCGTGGCGCCTGGGTCCAGGCCCCTCCTCCCGCGGCTTCCCTCTCTCCTCCCCGGCCCACACTCTCCCTTGGCCTGGGAACCGACCACAACCGCCGTCGGTGCTGACCCTCATTTCCACCCAATTTTTTCCCTTCTCTTAGAACTTAGAGTATCCGAGGGTCCAAACATTCGTCCAGCGGCTGTCCACCATGCCGCGCTCATTCCTGGTCAAGAGCAAGAAGGCGCACAGCTACCACCAGCCGCGTTCTCCGGGGCCGGACTACTCCCTGCGCCTGGAGACTGTGCCTGCACCGGGCAGAGCAGGTGCGAGGCGCGCAGAGGCCGGGCGGGGCAGCTGCCGGGACGCCGACTCAGCTCCAAGCCTCTTTCCCTAGGAATCAGGGGAGAGGCTATCCTAACGTCCCTCGGGTGCTTTTTTGTTTTTGTTTTTGTTTTTGTTTCCCGATGCTCAGATTTGCTGAGCTTGCCAGAGAGCCCCTGGCGCTCGCAGTCGGCTCTTGAATCCGGGAGGGCTCCCGGTCGGGTCAGAGTGGACAGAGGAGGACGCGGGCGCCACGGTGGAACCACTTCAGTTCGGCCAGGTTTAGGTTTATTTCTCTCTTGAATCTTCTCCGCAGACGGCGGCGCTGTGAGTTCAGGCGAGTCGAAAATGGAGCCCCGAGAGCGTTTGTCCCCCGACTCTCAGCTTCTCGAGGCTCCCGACAGGGCCTCCGTGTCCCCCAACAGCTGCGAGGGCAGCATTTGTGACCCCTGCTCCGAGTTCGAGGACTTTTGGAGGCCCCCTTCTCCCTCCGTGTCTCCAGGTAAGGGCCCTGATTAGTCTTGTGGCAGAGTTCTGGAGTCGCAGCACGGAGGGAAGCCAGCACAAGGGATGCAGAGGGTCGGCCTAGGGATCTGGCTCCTAAGGGAACAGGGTTCAGAGGAGGAATCCAGCCTTTGTGCTGGATACCTTGCCCGCTCCAGGCTGGCCCTTAATTCGTTTGCCTGGAACTGACAGGTGAGGTCAAATGAACTGGTCCTCTCCTCTGTTTGGTATTTCTTTTATGTCCAGAATTCATTGTTTAGAAATTGTCAGATCCCAGAATCTAGGACCCAGACCCGAATACTTCAAACAAGAGACCTGGGCAGTCTGAGCAGGACAGAGCTGGGCGCCACACTTGAGTGCAAGGTTGCTGCTGAAAATCTCAGCTCGCTGGCTCTATCTTCAAAAGTTTCATTTTCTCCCCTTCTGCTAAGAGGGCCCAGGCAGGGGTACCAGCATGCTCGGGTTCATTTCCAGGGAGCAATTGACTAGGATTGATGGGGGGGGGGATATCTCGGGTCACAGCAGAAGTAGAAAGGAGATCAATCCAAATTCTGCCAAGAGCAGGTTACTTCCCTGTCACACTACTAGCTCATTCACCCCCACAAGCAGAGGGTTGGTTCTTCCTGGCTGTGTGTAACCAGGCTGTCATGGAACAGGTCCGCCCAGAATGGAGTGTGTGGTACATTTACTTGCATTCATTCAATATCCAGTTTCAGCAAAATTCACGTATGTGAAGGGAGAGGAGTTCTTCTGAAGGTGGTGGCTAGCCCTTAACTGTAATTTTTCATCAGAAATTTATCAGGGATTGTTATACTTCGCGCCCTTGTCTGCTGCCCCTTTCGTCATAGGTTTAAGAAATCTTGGGACATTCCAGTTTGTTTAGTCTGATACTCCTAGATAACCTGGGCCCAACGTTGGCCTTCTCTGTTCTTCATAATCTATTGCAAAGAGAATGGAATTGAGTAGAGGAGTACTTGAAAGGAGTCAGGACCCGAGGCCTAAGCTGTCCTGTCTGTCTCAATCTTTCTAGCAGGTGCTGGGGACTGGGGGTGGGTGGGGTCCAGCCAGAGAACCATCAAAACGAATTTACCCACCTCTTTAACCTGTATCATTTTAAGTATCACTTTACTGCTCTGTCACTGGCACGGGAAGTCCCGCGGGCCTACCTGAGTTTCACCCCGGGTGTCCGGGGGTACTTGGCTTTCTAACAAGCAAGGGCGCCTGACAGTAGTGATCAGGCTCCGCCCAGCAGCCTCGAACTTGACTCAATGGCCTCCTGTGCCTCCACAGCGTCGGAGAAGTCGCTGTGCCGCTCTCTGGACGAAGCCCAGCCCTACACACTGCCGTTCAAGCCCTATGCGTGGAGCGGCCTTGCGGGGTCTGACCTGCGGCACCTGGTACAGAGCTATCGGCAGTGCAGCGCGCTGGAGCGCAGCGCGGGCCTGAGCCTCTTCTGCGAGCGCGGCGCGGAACCCGGCCGCCCAGCCGCGCGCTACGGCCCTGAGCAGGCTGCGGGCGGAGCCGGTGCGGGACAGCCAGGGAGCTGCGGAGCCGCCGGGGGCGCCACCAGCGCTGCAGGCCTGGGGCTCTATGGCGACTTCGCGCCTGCGGCGGCCGGGCTGTACGAACGGCCGAGCACAACAGCAGGCCGGCTGTACCAAGATCGTGGCCACGAGCTGCACGCAGACAAGAGCGTGGGCGTCAAGGTGGAGTCGGAGCTGCTTTGCACCCGCCTGCTGCTGGGTGGCGGCTCCTACAAATGCATCAAATGTAGCAAGGTGAGGCTCGCGCGCGCCTGGCCTCATCAGCCCTGTGTCCCCCAGCCCGTGACCCTCCGGCGTGCGCACCCCGCGACTCCCCTCAGCGGCCTTCTTCCTGGTCCCCCACTCGCCCTCAGGTATTCTCCACACCGCACGGGTTGGAGGTGCACGTGCGCCGGTCCCACAGCGGCACGAGACCCTTTGCGTGCGAGATGTGCGGCAAGACCTTTGGGCACGCGGTGAGCCTGGAGCAACACAAGGCTGTGCACTCGCAGGTAAGATCGGCGCTGGGGACCTTTCAGCTTGTCTTCTGAATTGGCACCAGCCACTTTCCCATTGCCTTCCGGTGCCCCCTCTGCTTGCTCCTATTTAGGTATGCAGAGAAACCTGGGTGGCAGACGTCCTGGAGTGTGCTGCAATCTTAGATCGCAGTGTGAGCCTCCAGCGGTGGAATTCTGTTGGAGATTTGTTAGAGATTTGCTGCTAATGCACTGACTTTACTGTTTATGTTCCCTTCATCCTTCCTGATTGGCAAGGGAGGGTCTCAGATCATACAGCGTCCAGTAGTGAATGCTGGCCAATAACTTGCCTAAATCCAGGGCTTTAGGCACCTGAGAATCCTGTAGCACATCAGGTCCTGTATGGTGGATTAAAGAGAGGGAGATAAGCAAATATACACAAGTGTCTGTGACAGCAACCCATCTGGTCCAAACCCCACAGTGACTGGGGAGGAGGGGTAATCTTAAGTGACTGATGTCCTGCTGAGGAGGGTGTCAAAAATGCAGGGCGGAGCTACGCTTTTGTCCTGGGGTGTGGAGGGATGTGGCTGTAAAGTGTTTTGGTAGAAAACGTGTTAATCAGTAGGTGTTGAATGATGGGGTGGAGGGAGAGAGGAGAGGGTTTCTGGCTCTGGGAGATCAGTAGATGTTGGAGAGAGAGGGAGAGAGAGGAAGAGGGAGAGGGAGAAGGAGAGGGAGAG
>NC_034602.1:95584412-95592592 GCF_900095145.1 Mus pahari | reverse complement strand
GAGAGAGAGAGAGAGAGAGAGAGAGAGAGAGAGAGAGAGAGAGAGAGAGAAAGAAACAGCCAAGGAGGCTGCTGAAGGAGCTACACATTTCTCCTTCCTCCCTTCCTCTCTGCTCTGCAGGAACGCAGCTTTGACTGTAAGATCTGTGGCAAGAGCTTCAAGAGGTCATCCACACTGTCCACACATCTGCTCATTCATTCGGACACCCGGCCCTATCCCTGTCAGTACTGTGGCAAAAGGTTCCACCAGAAGTCAGATATGAAGAAACACACCTTCATCCACACAGGTGAGCTAAGCCTGGGCTTGGAGGAGAAGCTTGGAGGACATGACTCCCCTCTGATATTCTAACTCCAATGAGTGATAGACAAGTTCTCCCCCAGAGTGAACCTGGTTTGTCCTTGGGTCTGAAGGAGTATCTTCCTCTATGTCAACAGCTGTGCTGCATCAAGCCCTCCCAGAGGGTCAATGTAAATGTTTACTAGAGATATCTGTATTCATATGTGTCAACTACACTTCATTTTTATAAGAGCTTCCTTTGTTTGAGCAGGAAAAGAAAGGCAAACTTTACTAAGTTTCCTGCTGAGTCTGTGTCTGACAACTCCAGGAGACAGTAACTGTCAAGGCTCAGAACTTATCCAGGATTACAGGGTTCAAGTTCAGGTTTGTTGGTCTGAGCTCTCAAATTCATATAGTCTTGACTTGTTCCTTGTGTAGTAGAGGTTTACAGCTGTGGGAGGTGGTTAATGAGGAAACTCCCATTCATTTGTTATTCTTTTAGAAACACCAACAATTTTGTTCCCTAACAGTGACAATTCTTTAACTATACAATGCTTTAAGAACACCCAAGTGTTTCAGATTGCTCATTTCCCTTGGTCCTTTCCTGCTGCTCCATACAGTAAATTGGGATCCTTTTACTCAGACAGTGAGTCAGTTTCAGTAAATTTCAGTTCTCTAGCTTCCAGTCTGGGATGCCTGCCTTCTTTAACACTTCAGGAGCAGATGTGCAGGCTTACTGTCAGGTGCTTGTCAACTAAAGTGATTCTCTTGCCCCTAAGAGCATTTCCTGTAACAGTCAACATGACAGTTATATGAGACCACAACTTCTGACTTTATGAACATTTCTTTAAATCAAATCACAGCTGGATACAGTGGCACACAGGAGGCAGAGACAGGTGAGATGGGGGTTAACCTCCACTACATAATGAGTCCTAGGCCAACTAGGACTATATAGCAAGGTCCTGTATTTAAAAAAACACAGTGCCTTCCAGGATCACACAATTAATGTTTGTAAATATTCATAAGCAGTGTAGACATTTGTATCAGAAAACTCAGGGAAAAAAGCCTCATTTCAATCATGCCCCCTTGTCTGAAATTTCCGTGTAATTCACTCTTTATAAGTTGTTTGAGAAACTTATCAAAATGCAAATAGAATCTTGACTGAATGACACATTTAAGTCTTTATTGAACATTTATTTAATTAAACAATTATTTAAGCATTTTATTAAACCTTGGCTAGAATTCATTTCACAAACATATTTGACTCTAGAGGGACAGGGTAATTTTTGTGAAGTGAGTCTTTATCAAGAAATGTTAAGCACAAGGAGAGATGGAATTCTTTAGAAACAAGCAAACAGACACTTTGTTGTTGTTTATTTGTTTGATCCCATAAGGCCAGGTACCAACCAGAGAGCCATGAGGGGATTATTTGGGAATGTGTGCCATTTCCTCACATTTTAACCAGAGCACAAGACCAGGAAAGAAAAACCTGTTGGTTTTCTTCCTGTTACCTGCTTTTAAATTTTTTCTTCCCCTTGCCTGTTATTTATTGTTCTGTTGTGAAGTGTTGGCATATTAAGAATCCTGTGGTTTAAAACCTCAAAGGAAGAAAGAAAGAAGTAAAAGATAGAATAGACAACCTTAAGAAATTATTTGTGGGTCGAATGTGGATTTAAAAAAAAATAAGACATTGGACAAACCTGTGTTCTTCAAGAGCAAGAAGGAAGACAGCTTCAGTGGCCACACAAAACAACACCCACTTGGAAACTCAGATTTGAAAACTTCCTCTGACGAAAGCAGTCATAGGGTCTGTAGGACAGCCCCTCCCACCTCCTGCTGAACATCTGCTCTGGGGGCCCTGCGCTTCTAAAAGTCAGCAGGCTAGTCCTCAGGGGTGAATTCAGCTGGGGAGGGCACGTGGCCTTTGCTCAGTTTCCGTTTAGCAGGAAACCGTTTGAGACCTTAGGCTGGGAGCCTCCACTCAAAAAGTCTCCCTTCCACCTGGTACACCCGTGGCTTACTGGTACCAAGTTGCAGGCCAGGAGTTGGTTCGTGTTGCAACCCATCACTCCCCAGTCTTAGCCAGCTGCTAGCAAGAGCATGTGGGTCGCAACGGGTCCCTCCCAGCTTTATCATAGGCTCATACTTCCTGCCCTTGGTCTTCCATCCTTGCAGGTGAGAAGCCCCACAAATGCCAGGTGTGTGGCAAAGCCTTCAGTCAGAGCTCCAACCTCATCACTCATAGCAGAAAGCACACAGGTTTCAAGCCCTTTGGCTGTGACCTGTGTGGGAAGGGCTTCCAGAGGAAGGTGGACCTCAGGAGGCACCGAGAGACTCAGCATGGACTCAAATGAGTACTCTGGCAGTCCGCAACACCAGCTGTATAACACTACTGTGAGGGATGTCTTCCCTGCGCCTCCCTCCAGCCCCCTCTCAGGCCCCGAGTCCAGTGTGCAAAGCTCATCATGGTTATTCCCCTTCACCTTCCTTCCTGGAGCTGCTGGAGGAGATGAACTCCCATTTCTAAGGTCAACTCAGAGTGGGAACCGCAGCAGCAGTCCTCTGTGCTCTGGGCTTCCCTACAGCTGAAGATGGGGATCAAATGAGATCTCGCACCTCCCAGTTCTTCCCTTTTCTGCCATCTCACAGGCCAGAAAGAACTCTGGGCAGCTGCTAAAAGATGATTAAGCTTTGAACTCCACCGATGCTTTGAGAACGAATGAACATTAATTTTCTCTTCTGGGGAGACTGCTGACTCCTTTGTCCTCCACCAGACTCCGGTTTAGGGAAGGAACCTCATTCCTTTGAAACCATCAGATGCACCATCAAGCCTGCCACAAGAAGAAGTGGACCTGGTGATGAGAAGGAGTCAGGTCCCGTGGTGCCATCAGAGGGGGTGCAACTGTGGAGCAGCTCCCGGGAACAGGGTCTTCATTTACTCAGTGATTATTGGCCACAGGTTACCAGAGTAAGGAACTGTGCTAGATATGGGAGAGCCAGAGATTAAAGTCAGAGCCTCTAAACCCCAAAAGCTATCAGTTGGACTTCAACATAGCTGGAGCCTGTGTTCTGTGCCTCCAAGGGAGTTCTGAAGAAGGTCACACAAACATTTGGACTTCTTTTTGACACTTAAGGAGTTTTTCAAGTGTAAACAAATAGGAACTGGAAGATTATTTCTAAAATTCATGAGTAAATCCAGTTTTTATTGTTAGGTGGAACTTTATTAGATGCCCGCGCTGGTAGATGTGGGGTGAAGGCGATGGCCTCAGCTCCTGCCCTTATCATCTAGGAACCACTTATTTCTTCCTGTGAGGGTTGTAGATGTTCCTAAATCTTCTTGAGTGCATTATGTATTAGCATAATCATATTTATTAGAATGCTGTTTTAAGTTAATAAAGTATTAAGATTATTGCAGCTTGTCTTTCATCAGGCCAGGAATTTCGTGGGAAGGCCAGTGGTGTTTTTGCTTATTTTTTCTTTTCCTGGGGGATACACCAGGACAGGAGACCTGCAGAGGAAAACCAGAGTAAATCACTATTTCTCCAGTTTCCATATTTTTCTCCTTCTTTTATTCCTGAGAACTTTTAAAAAGATTTATTTTGGGCTGGAGAGATGGCTCAGTGGTTAAGAGCACCGACTGCTCTTTAAAAGGTCCTGAGTTCAAATCCCAGCAACCACATGGTGGCTCACAACCATGATCTGACGCCCTCTTCTGGTGCATCTGAAGACAGCTACAGTGTACTTACATATAATAATAAATAAATCTTTTTTTTTAAAAAAGATTTTTTTTGTTAGATTTAATTATGTGTCCATATTTGTGTTTGTGGATATGTGCACATGAGTGCACATAACCACAGAGGCTAGAGAGGGCATTGGATCTCCTAAGGCTGGAGTAGTTTTGAGCCGTTACAAGCTACTAGACATGTGTGCTAATAACCAAACACAGGTCCTCTGAAAGAGCAGGAAGCAACTCTAAGCTGCCGAGATAGCTCTCCAGCCCCTTATCTATCTATCTATCTATCTATCATCTATCTATCTATCTATCTATCTATCTATCTATCTATCTATCATCAACTTTCTTCCTTTCCTTTTAAAAACAGGGTCTCACTATATCTATATAGTGAACTCATCAAGCTTTATCTACCTCCTAAGTGTGTGTGCCACTATACCTGGCTAATGTGTCTTAAATGAAAACTTAGGTGGTATGTAACACTTAACTCCTATAGCCTTGCAGAGTCCTGGATGGACCCATAGGGATATCAATTCTTACCTTTGAGAATTTCATCTTAACAAAAACAAACACACAAAAGCCAAACTAAACCAAACCAAACCAGGACAGACTTCTAGATGAAAACATAGACCTTTGGTTCAGAGACCTGAATGCTTTAAAAATATTTATGTATGTATATATGTATTTACTTGTGTGTGATGTGTGTGTAAACATGTATGTACACAAGTGTGCAGATACCTGAGGTGGCCAGGAAAGGGTGTTGGAGTCCTTGAAGTTGGAGTTATAGGCAGATGTGAGCTGTCTGACATAGGAGCTGAGCTCAACTCATGCGCTCTGTGAGTAGCAGGTCCTTCTGCGCCGTCTCTTCAGCCCAGATTCGAGTCTCAGTGTAGGTTCTGTCACCGATGCATTCTTTGTCTTGGCAAATATTATCACTTCCTCGTTTCCTTAACCAAAAAGCATAGCTGTGGTCCTTCCGCCCCAACCTATTTCTGACTACTCAGATTCCTTGGAAAATGGAGAGAAGGGGAGAAAAAGGGAGGGGGGGGAAGAGAGAGATTGATTGGCTGGCTGCTGTGTGGAAGGGAAATTACAATCCTAAAATGTGAGCGAAATGTGAAATGGGGCTTGGGACTTGTCTTGGGGTCACCCTGTGATAATCACATGTCATATTCTGCTATGACTTGGATGCCCCAAGTTCCATATGCCAGGGCAGGAACTCAGTCCTGAGGCAGGAGCTGATGCAGAGGCCACGGAGAGCACTGCCTACAGACTTGCTCTCCATGGCTTGCTCAACCTGCTTTCTTATAGCACCCAGGACCACAGCCCACAATGGGCTGGGCCCTCCCTGTCAATCACTAGTTAAGAAAATGCACCACAGGCTTGCCTACAGCCTGATGTTATGGAGATGTTTTCTCAATTGATGTCCCTTCCTCTGAGACAACTCCATCTTGTGTCAAGTTGACATAAAACTAGCCAGCATAGGGATAGTCTGTTCTGGTCCCACCAATCGGCCCTTTAAAAGGCTGAGACCAGGCTAAAGTCCTGCCTTCTCTGCCCGTGAGCTTCAGCCCAGTGTGGCCCAGGGGACCCGACAACACTGTTTCTATTGATCAGTGTCTCACATGTCAACTGAGTACCCAACCTGTGTTTGGAAACACAGAAGTGAGGGCAAGTCTCACGGAGCTTCATTAGGCAGTAGGTGACACGAAGCCACCTGCTTCCTCCACAGCCAGCCTCAGCCAGCTGCAGCCAGGAATCACACAAGGCTTTCTCATTGGGGGTTGGGGGAGGGGGTTGAACCTCTCAAATATAAGTCCTTGGCCATTCTTGTTGGTTTTCCATGACCAAGTCTTTCCACGTCAGTTGATTCCCATTCAAAGTTTACTTCAGTAGAGGTTTGAAGGTAGCATCTCAAAACTGTGGGCGATAAAGTAGGCCAAGCTTAGGGGAATCACTTCACAAAATCCTAGGAGGCAAAGCCCTATGGAATGAAGACAAGAAGGCATCTCGCACACAAGTCAGTGTGTGCACCCGTCTCTTAGTTCCAACCTGATTGAAAAGTAAAATTATAATGAAGGAGGAGTCAAGCTGATTGAATCCTGTGGGTTCTGTCTTCTCCCCATCTTGCCTGCCTGATGAGATCGGAATATTTGCTCCACTTTCATGGGTTTTGATTAAGTTATTAGGAGTTGTTATTTCTCTCTCTCTCCACCTCTCTCCCTCTCTCTCTTCTGTTTGGTTTGTTTGTTTGCTTTGAGATAAGGCCTTCCTATGTAGCTCAGGCTTGAACTCACAATTCCTACGCTTTAGCTACTCAAGTAGTTGGGATAACAGGTATGTCCCACTTTGCTAAGTCTAGAAATTATAATTTTGGCGTTCACTTTTTTTAATTGTGAAAAACATTTGTCTCTGTATCCCTTAGTTTAGAATCAAAACAAATTACTGTGCCAGTTGCCCTGTGAAATTTGAAGATTGAAAATATCTCTCTTAATGATATTACTTGGCTCCATTAAAAATGGATTGTGAATATTCCATGTTGCATTATTCACGAGGTGGGCTCTATGCCTTTTGTCTGCCGGAGTAACAGTAGAAAGGGTAACGGGAGACACCCAGCGCACCTTTGTTTCTTCCACTAAATTTTTAATAGCACCTCCAGCTAGCCAGTTGGTGAAGCTCAGCTCTTGCACAAAAGTGGAAAAGCGCAGCTAACCCTGTTAGCCGAGTCTTTCAGGAGCTAATTTGAGTTTGTGTTCATCTACACCAGACATGATTAGATTACCTATCAAGTGTGCTGAGCTATCAGGATTCAAGCCCAGTAAAAGGTGAATTCCATCTGATTGATTTGAGACACAAGTGGAACAACTGAGGTCTTGTAAGCACCACCTTCATTAAAGGGGCAGCGGAGCATCACTCCTGTGCGCCTGCCACCACCCCTGAAAAGTGCGCATGCATAGTGATTTGACCGGAGTCATTCTGCTGGGAGCCTTTTTTGTTTAACCTGGTCATCTAACAGAAAGAAGTAAGCTAAGAGCGAGGAAGCCGAAAGGTCTTCACGCTCTTCCTTTGCATGTCTAGAGTTCGGAGTTATTGCCAAAGTCAAAACTTTCTAGGGAGTTCATTACATATTTATTTAAACATTATTTATCGGCCGGGCGTGGTGGTGCATGCCTTTAATCCCAGCAGAGGCAGGTGGATTTCTGAGTTCGAGGCCAGCCTGGTCTACAGAATGAGTTCCAGGACAGTCTGGGCTACACAGAGAAACCCTGCCTCAAAAAACCAAAAAAAAAAAACCAAAAAAAAACAAAAACCAAAAACCAAAAACCAAAAAACAAAACATTATTTGTCATCAAGTCAGATTTAAAGCATTAAAAACTTCAGAGACATTTCACCCAGTGCCTTTCTAACTTTAAAGTCCATGGGTTAGTGTTAATTTGTTTGCCCAGTCCTTTATCCACAGGTTTATACACGTATGCATTTTTTTAAATTTTGTGGTCAGAGTACTTATAATTTATATCAAAGTGCTTCATTTACTTACAGTATAGACATATACTTAAAACTGAAATATGTCTCATAATGAGAATTTGGACCTTGTTTTTTATTTATTTTGAGACAGGTTAGGTTCTGAGTTAGGGCTAGATTTGCAGGTGAGTTCTAGCAATTCTTGCTTGGACAATTTTTGTGGTTAAGGTTTTTTTTTTTGATGTCTTAGAACTTATTTACAAATTTTATCATTTTTGAAGACTTCTTAGGAAAAATGAAATTTTTGTATTGCAGTGCTTTTCACTCTAAGCAAAACATTTAAACCACACTGGAAGTTACAGAGAAGAAATAATACTTCAGGTATACCCACCATTCTGTTGTATTTACTTCATGAGCTATTTTATTCATTTAATATTTTTTGTTATATCTTTATTTCTGTATCTGAGGGGCATGTTATGACTTGTACATTCAGTTTGTCCTTAAACCCTTTAGATTCTGGACACCAGGCCTGGTTGGCAAGCCCCTTAACTCACTTTATTTTGAAATAGAACAAATTTCTATCCCCAAGACAGCAGGGGAGAATTCTTGCCCCACATCTTCCAAGCCTTAAGCATGTTTGGGAATTGGGTGTAAACGCTGTTGTGATTTGCATTTCATGGATATCTCTTCAACAAGTTTATGGCTTGACGGG
>NC_034602.1:95572615-95583481 GCF_900095145.1 Mus pahari | reverse complement strand
CTCTCTCTCTTTCTTTCTTTCTTTCTTTCTTTCTTTCTTTCTTTCTTTCTTTCTTTCTTTCTTTCTTTCTTTCTTTCTTTCTTTCTTTCTTTCTTTCCGAAACAGGGCTTCTCTGTGTAGCCCTGGCTGTCCTGGAACTCACTTTGTAGACCAGGCTGGCCTTAAGCTCAGAAATCTGCCTGCCTCTGCCTCCCAAATACTGGGATTGAAAGCATGCGCCACCACTGCCTGGCCGTTGTTGCTTTTCTTAATTTAAGAATCTCTGGGGCTAGAGAGATGGCTCAGTGCTTAAGAGCTCTTGTTTCTCTTGCAGGGGACCTAGGTTCAGGTCCTTCCTTCCTCCCTTGTTTTTTACCTTTCCTTTTGAACTTCCAGGATCACATTCATCTACCTGCCCAGCCCAAGTTTCTGTCCTGTGTGGTTCTCTCTGTGGGTTCACCACTGATCCTGCTCTTCACCTCTGCTTAAGCCACAGTTCCATAAATAATTAAAATAAAAGTTAGTTTCTAATGACTAACAGAAGAGGCTTCCCTCTGACCTGCTTCATTCTCTTCAGAATATCTACTTGTGGCCTTTATTCTTGCACATGATTTTGGTGTGTGTTATTGTCATGACTCTGAGCCTAGAAACTTCCATCTTTGGGGGTTCAGTTATATCCCTTGGCAAAAGGATTATCCCACCTAGGCTTGTTGACTTCCCCCATGGAACTGTGGGACGGGTCATAACTGAGTGTCCTGTTATCTGTGGTTTGCAACTCTGTCTTAATTGCTCATGGATCCTGGGACTATAGGAAGAGCTAGAGTATATGGGTACCAAAGACTAGGGAAATGAGTTCAGCTAGGGAAAAGCACCATCCCTGCTGGGTGAAGACTTTCCAGGGTGGAGGACTGAAGAGGAACATCCTCTAGGCAACCCCTCTCTCTGTGGGCTGTAAATTCACTAGACTCGTTGGTTTCCCAAAGTGACCCCTGGCGTAATCTGGCCTCAGTTTGTTAGTTTGTTGTTGGGACCTTAGGGAGAAGAATAAATGTTGCTTATGGCTCCCCTGGGAAAGAATTTATTAACATATACGTTGTTTACTTTGAGGAGAGTAGGAATTATTTTGATACTAAATGTAGCATATTAATTACTTATTTGGTTTTTAAAAAGTCTTTAAAGTTTCTTTGTCATAGTCTCCCTACATAAATATATACCTATATATATTTATTTATAAACATGTATGTAGGTAGCTGATCTTACAACTCTGTTAAACCTTTTACATTTGCTATATATACTTTTAAATAGCCTGTATAAGATAATAATACTAAGATAGGAAAATGATTATAGCTTTTTATCCCCCCCTTTTAAGTTATTCTTCCTGTCTTTGTGGTAGCAATGGCCAATACTGTGTTGAATGGGAGTAGTGAATGCTTTTAATTTTTTAAATTTAGTGTGATGTTTTTGGTAGGGTGCTGGTAACTAGCTTTTGAGGAATCAAGCTAAGGGGTGGAGAGATGGGTGGAGAGATGGATTGAGAGATGGATGGAGAGATGAGTGGAGAGATGAGTGGAGAGATGGATGGAGAGATGGGTGGAGAGATGGCTCAGTTGGTAAAGTGCTTGCTTTGCAAGTATAAAGATTTGAATTTGGATCCCCCCCAAAAACATGGGAAAAGTTAGGCAAGAATCTCTAGTGACAGAACTGGGGAATTGGGGACAGGAAGACCCCTGGGGCTTGCTGGCCAGCTAGTCTTGCTAGATCAGTGAGCTCCAGGCTCAATGACAAACCCTGTTTGAAAACAATGGTAATAATAATAATAATGATAACAACAACAGCAACAAGAAATATAGAGAGTAATAGAGGAAGACACATGCCGTTGTCTTTGGCTTGTATACTTAGGCACACATGTGTGCACATATACATGTAACACTCACACACATACACACATACAAAATGTGATGGCTGATCTGGATTGTCAGCATGACACAACCAGCAAGAGGAATTCTCAACTGAGGAATTGCCTTTGTCAGATTAGCCTATGGCCACTTCTCGGGGCATTTTCTTAATTGTTAGTGATGTAGAAGGTCTCAGCCCACTGGGGCAGTACCATCCTTAGACAGGTAGGTCTGGATTGTATGAGAAAGATAGCTGGGCATGAGCCAGGGGTCTAGCCAATGAGCAAAGTTCCTCCATGGTCTGTGCTTCATTTCCTACCTGTGCTCCTACACTTACTTCCCTTGGAGATGGATTGTACTCTGTAAGATGAAATAAACCCTTTCCTCCCCAATTTGCTTGGGGTCATGGTGTTTATCACAGCAACAGACACCACCAGAACAGAACCAAATGTTTACAGAATTGTATTTTTTCCAGGCATGGTAGCACCTGTATTCTCAGCACTGGTGAGGTGGATACTGGTGGATCTCTGCCAGTTTTAGTCTAGCCAGAGTGAGCTGGTGAAAGCCCATTTTGGGGGAAAAAAAATTCTTCTACTTGTATTAGGGTAAGCTTTCTATTTCCCTCCCTTCTTTGTTAGTGATGGGGCCTTTGTTCTTCAGCACCCCACTGCTGCACTACACCTGGGCCCTGGAGTGAATGTTTTCTTCATCTGGTTATATGTTTGCAGATAAGATCTTAATATGTAGCCTATTTGCCTTGTCTCCCAAGTGCTGAGAGATCAGGTGTATAATTACCCAGGGACATGAGTTTTTCTAATAGTTATTAAGTATTTAATCTTATTGTATGTTTTTCAAATTTCTTGAAAAGTTTTCTGGCCCTTTTCTTTAATTTGTTTATTTGACAAATATTTGCATTTAAAAATGTGTTAAATTATTCTAACTTCATTATGACCACCCAAATGCTGGGACTTAGGGGTGGCTACCATGGCCCACTAAATGTTAGTTTTTACTTTGTTAGATTGCCTATATGTTTGTTGCTCTCTGATTTCTAATAAGCATTTATCAATAAAATTCACATGTGTGTGAAAGACAGAGACAGAAAGAGAGAAGGAGAAAGAGAGAAGGATTGAGACTGAATTATTCTGTCAGGTCCCAGACATTGACATACTGTCTTAGTTTGTCAGTCCATTTTCTGGTATTTGCGGGAGGATCTTAACTTGCAAGGCTTTTTAAAGCCTGATTTGTAACTGTGGGGAAGAAGTGAAAGCAGGAAGCCAGATTTACTTCTTAAAGCTTTACAAACTTCATTGAGAAATTTCTTATTTTGTTAAATTAAGAAGCCTAGTTTCAATTCTGTTTTTTTGGTATTTTTTTTCACATGAATCAGACATTCCCTGGCTGTCCTTTATGAGAAGTAAAGCTAACCGTTGAGATTGTCTAAGGTCTGCAGAGACAAGTGTAGTTGTCAGGATCAGCCGGGTCAGAGCAGAACAGCCACATGACTTGTGGGTAGTTGGGAGCCATTCTTTCTTTAACATTTAGTAGATTCCTGTATATTTCACCTCTTGACTTTACCTTCCCTGAGATTTCACAGAAACTCAACTTCCTCTTTCCCTGCACTGAAACCTCTATTCATGGGATGATAATAATCTCAGCCTAGCTGAGGGAGAATGGCCACAACATAGTGCTTCTGTACTACATATTTGTGACTTGCTTTTGCCTGGTTTTTGGTTATGCCATGTGGTATATAAAAGAATGCATAAAAAATTAAAATAAGGTAGAACTAGATAATGTCCTTTATTTGTAAATCCTCCTCTTTTCTCCATCTAAACTACCACTTAAAAAAACAACAACATCTAAACATGACAACTATCATGCTTGAGATGTAACTAGCCAAGTCCTTCCGCTCTAGAAGATGTGGAAAAAGAGATTTACATTATTCCTCCATTGTGTTTGATCATCTTTATCTCCATGTGGTTCATAGAGCAGCTGTAGTCAGTAGATGGTTATACATTTTAGTGAAAGGATTTTGTCCTGCGTATGCATTGCATGTTCCTTATTGAATTTTAAAGGTTAAAAGTTAGCAAAGTTGGACAGCACTGAACATGTACTCAGTATTGGAAGACTCATAGTTCAGTCTGTCGCGTGACTTCTCCTGAGGAGCTCTGAGCAAGCATCTTTTCACTCAGACACAAGGCCAATGACAGACCACAGAAGTCTACTAACTGTAGCTTAGCGAACCAATGAGCGCGCTGCATGAGCGTGGGTGACTTGGGCAGCTGCATCAGTGAAAAGCCCAACCCAGCATGGGTGGACTATGCTTTAAAGCTGTATCCCTGGAATTTCCTGCACAGTTGGTGGGCAGGCGGCTCCATGAAAGAGCCCTCACTCCTCCCCAAATCACTTTCTGCTTATAGGACCTCTGCGGGGTGGGGATTGGGCGGGCTCCTGGGTCTCTATGTTTCTCTGTTGGAGGATGTTTCAGCCAGAGGAAGTGGCCGCCCATTTCAAGCCCCCCCCACCTCCGTTCATTTTCAGAAGGGACAAGCACCGCTTAGGGGAGGTTTTGGCTGGCAGACCTGTAGGTACTTATTTTCTGGGAGATATGTAGGAGCTCCAAAACTAGGGCCAAATATCTAACTGGTCCAGGAAACCCACCAATGCATTCTGCGTACCACTAGCAATGTCCTAATGGTTTCTTGGAGGTCTGGAAGTAAATCTGAAATTTTCTCAGAAATTTTCCATTAGTTTGGAGAACTAGGACTGTTGAGTTAAGAAGCATTGAATTGTGCTGGATGTGGAAGTATAGGCCTGTGATCCTGGCCACTAAGGGGTCTGAGGTAAGGGAATCATTATTTCAGAGTGTGCCTGGGCTACAGAGTGAACTCAAGGCCAGCATAAATGTATGCAAGACCTAGTTTCAAATGGAAAAGTAAAAATGTCTGTCTGAGGATGTAACTTAATGGCAGAGATCTTGCCTAACATTCAGAGGGCCCAGGCTGGATTCAGTTCCTAGTACCAAAAAGAAAAGGAGTGGGGACCCCGTTGAATCGAAAGCAGGAAGGGTTGCCTTATAGTTACCTTTGTAAATAAGATTATATTGAATTGACTTGTATGATTATGGAGGGCGGACCAACACCTGCAGTGAGGAAGCTGCAGGCCCAGGGTAGCCAGCAGGGCAGTTCCAGTATGAGGTCTCACCACTGATGTCTCAGATACGGTATATTGGTGGGACTAAGACCCCTCCTAACTGACTATTCTGATCCTTAGTTGGTAGAGAGAGGCCCGTCTGTGTTAGAGAGGACATTAGACCTGTGTTAGACATTAGACCTGTGTTAGACATTAGACCTTTGTTTCTATATAGCAACTTGAGAATTAGTCTCATTCAGAGAGGCCCTCACAGACACACCCAAAATAATGTTTGACCAACTCTCTGGGAGCCCCGTGACGTAGTCGAGTTGGCATGAAGTTGATCACCATGGCCTTCAAACTGCCAGAGTGCTTGTCAGAGCAAACAGCTTGCTAGTTGCTGTGGTGCACGCCTCAAAATCTCAGAGCTTACACAATAAAGTTTATTTCTCAAACATCATGGTGGATTTGGGTTGTGTGCACACAGCTGCCTTCACATGTCATTGAGAAATCTTGACCTCTTCCTTCTTGTGGTACTCCTAGGGAATTCTGGGAATCTTTTTTTTTCTGGATTTCCTGCATTTGGCTAGCTGATAAATGAAGATAGGAAGCATGTAGAGATAACATGGGAACTCTGTCAAGACTGGGTGGTCCTTGGGTCAGTTATGCACATATTCCTTGATTGGGCTGCAACGTGACATTCTGACCCTACTGCAAAGGAGGAAACAAAATGTATCCTCCTCTTGTGCTAAGAAAGAGAAAATTGGGGGCTGGTGAGATGGCTCAGCGGCTAAGAGCACCCAGCTGCTCTTCCAAAGGTGCAGAGTTCAAATCCCAGCAACCACATGGTGGCTCACAACCATCCGTAACAAGACCTGACTCCCTCTTCTGGAGTGTCTGAAGACAGCTACAGTGTACTTACATATAATAAATAAATAAATCTTTTAAAAAACAAAGAAAGAGAAAATTGAACTGGTGAGCATATATTCTCTAGCAGAGCTCAAAGTGACTTTTAGAAGGTTCATCCTTTCTGGGTAAGTTTCCTTTTTTTTTTTTGTAAACTGAGGAAGATAGACCACTGGCTCTCAAGGGGACTTTCCAGCTCTGACCGTCTAGTTCTGTGATTCTATCCAAACCCTGGCGGGGCCCTGGAAACACCCAGTACAGAGATTGACTTTTCCCAGCCCAAGCGGAAAGAACATTGAACGGAGACCATCTCACCCCACAGATTCTTTTGAGGTTGCACTGTAGCTTCTGGCCTGATGATGACCTTCCACACCTTGACCCAGGGCCACAGGGTCTGCCCACCTTTCTGGGTGTGTGTGAGTGGATAGTCATATGGCCGTGGCCCGTCTTCTGTTTTCTTTCCTGCTCCTTTTCATGTTGTGATCCTTTGGGCGCTTCCTATGCTGTGTTTTAGAGAAGGGTGAGAGTTGTAGACATTCTGATCCCAGACCAACCTGGGGAGATCACGATAGGCTGACTTGTGTCAGAGCAACTGCATTTACAAGTTATCTTCATGCAACTCTGGGCTTTTCCTCTGGATTACTTTGTTCCCAGAAATAGTGACTCTGAGACTAATTATTTATTAATGAATGCTTAGGCCAATAACCTTGGCTCTGTTTCCTAAATAGCGTATATCTCAATAATCTAGTTTGTTCTATTAAGTGTGCCACATGGCTGGTTTATTTATCTGTCTCCTTGGAGTTTCCAGACGAATCTAGTGAGTCTATTTCCCAGAATTCCTCACCCTCTCTGCTTGAACTCCCACCTCCTATTTCCTCCCTCAGCTCATTGGCCATAGGCTTTTTTTAATTGACAGGTGATGCTCCCATACATTATGTAGAGATTCTCTCTACACCTTTATTTTCCTAATGATTTCTTTTATTTACTTTTTTTATAACTCAAGATCATGTCTGGCTTATTATTACTACTTCTCCAGGGTCTTTATCAGTGCAGGTCAGAAAGTAAATACTCCATGAATAAATATTACTGGGGCTGGCATGTAACCCAGTGGTACCATGTGTGTGTAGTATGTATAAGGCCCTGGATTTAGTCTCTAATACCTTCAAAATTTACCTTAAAAGTTCACCTTAAAAGTTCAGAGCAATTGGTATTCTGGGCATGGGTATGTTAGAAATACATGCATACATTTACCTACTTACTAATGGTTTTTTGCGTGTAGTGTATATACATATGCTACACATGTGCACAGATGTTTGTGTGTAGGTGCCTGTGCATGTAGACATCAGAGTCTGTGTGGACATCTTCTTCTGTCGTTGTCAACTGAACTTCCTGAGACAAGATCTTTCACACTAAATCAGGAGCTCATCGGAGGCTAGACTGGCTGTGAACCTCCATCTCTCCCCCTACCCTGGCAGATGTTAACCTACCCACTGCACTTTGGAGATGTCTTCCCAGCTCCACTAATGTTTTTAATCTAAACTAAGCCTACACAGCAGACAGAGGGAAGTTTAGAAGAATGAAGCGGCCAAGAGCAGCCATACTTCATGGTCTAGCCTGGGCTTAGGGTCTCAGAAAGGTTAAAACTAAGAGTTTGGCTGCAGTTCCCTCACATCCCAATGCCTGTGCTGTGAGTTCGAGTCCTGTGTGTACCACATTGCCATGGCAGGAATGGGCTGGATTGCACTGGAAGGAACAGAAGTTAACTGCAGAGTCAAACAGGCAGAGCGTTCTGTCCTGTTCTGGTCTCATGATGTGCAGGGATTAACTTAACATTTTGTTGTCCTTTGTTTTGATTTGGGTCTTATGTATCCCAGGCTGTTCTCTTTCTCTCACCCCAAGTACTGGGATTACACTGTTGTGTTCCCGTACCTGCCACTAACTTTATATTATCAAACCAAAAGGAGTCGGATGGCCCAAAGTTCACTGTCCCTGAAACAAAAGGTGTGATAGATCTTTCCTTAGCTGATGTTTTCAGTTTCACTATGACGTTGTCTCTTCGAAACATCTGGTTTCCTCTATTCACCAATCCTACTCTAAAGATTAAACACAACTCAGAAGCTGAATCTGCAGCGAAAAAAAAAAAAAAAAGATTACCACATCATATACAGCAAGAGCTTTACTGATGTAAACCAAGTATGGCTCCCACTGCCACCCAGTGCTGAGGAGGTAAAGTTTTAGGAAACCTTGGGGAAATGAAAGACAGGAAGGCTGAGTGCGGTGTAGGCAGGCAGTGGATGGGTCACCATCATTATGCTTGTTACTGGTGTCTTTTTAAATTTGAGACAGGCTTTCACGTAGTCCAGGCTGGCCTCAAACTCGTGTAACAGGGGTTACAACCTTGAACGTCTGAGCCTCTGGCTTCTCTACCTTTTGAGACCTAAGATTATAGGTGTGTGCCCCATGCCCAGTCTATATCTCCTCATATTAGTAACTACTATCACTTATTAAAACTTTATATCAACAAGTGACACAGCAGGGATTTGAGTCCTAACTCCAATTACTGGTCTCATTCTTTAAGGTAAGCAAGCGCCTGTCATTAGCTGATATTCTCAGTTACATTGCGATAGATTTTAACACTGATCAACTTAGGAATAAATGTCACACATTTCAATAAATCTATTCTAGTATATTCTTCCTGTCAAACAGTTCAGAGGGATATTTCAGAAATCAGCTGCTCACTGCTGATGGAATCCCAGAACCATCTGTTTATCACCCAAATTACTCTTACCCGTGTGATGGAGGCCAGACAATGCACAGGATACTCTGTGTCCTTAAAAAAATACAACTGCCTTCAACACCTGGTCCAGCAGTGTGCTGCTGTCCAGAGACAAAAACTCTACTCTCTTTATTCACTGACTTTTTTCTCTGTGTTTGTATGTGTGTATTTGCATATGTGTGTTTGCATGTGTATGGTTGATGATTGTTTTTTTTTCTCTGTGTTTGTACATGTAATATGTATGTGTGTATATGTGTGTTTGTATGTATGTGGTTGACATGTGTCTGTATGTGCATACATGTGAAGGCTAGAGGTTGATTTCATGTGTCTTTCTTAATCACTCTGACCTTATGTAGTGAAACAGGGTCTCTCGCTTGAACCTAGAGTCCATGGATTTGGCAAGTCTCTGGGATCCTCTGTTCCTCCTGCCTGAGACCTAGCACAGTAAGTGGACCTCCACATCTGCCTGTGGACCTCCACATCTGCCTGGATTTTATGTGGTTTCTGGGGATCCAAATTCTGGTCCTCATACTTCATGTCTTCAGCCCCTAATCCCTGATTCTTAAGCCAGAAACACAAATGTGTTTTCTTACTGACTGGGGAGTAGGATTATGCATAGCACTCCTGACAGCAGATTCTGTCAGAGAGTGATTTTTAAAATATTTTTTGTGTGTGTGTGTGTGTAGCTCCCTCCCTTTAATATCTGTTTCTAGACTTACATAGACTTTTTTTTTTGTTTGTTTTTTTGAGACAGGTTTCTCTGTGTAGCCCTGGCTGACCTGGAACTCACTCTGTAGACCAGGCTGGCCTCGAACTCAGAAATCCACCTGCCTCTGCCTCCCGAGTGCTGGGATTAAAGGCGCGCGCCACCACGCCCAGCTGAAATTTTTTACATTTTATTTTTCGTCTTTTGGAGACAAGGTCTGATGTAGCTTGGTCTGGCCTTGAATTTTCCAACGTAGCTGAATGGTTTTGAATTACTGCTCCTCCTGTCTTATCTCCCCGGTACTGGGATCAGAGGTGTGTGTCACTGTGCCGAGCAGATGTGCTTTTGATTTCCGAGCCCTTGCCATATGTGAAGGAATATGTGTCCTGAAGCTATAGGCCGTGAGTACGCCAATAACATTGAGGGGCTCTGGATCTTGAGCTTAAAAACTGGAGCTTTATTGGGTTTGAAGAGTTGGCTCAGCAGCTGAGTGCTTCATGCTATTCTGGGGCATCTGGACTGTGTTCCCAGTACCATGTTGGGTAGCTCACTGTTGCCTGTAAGTCCAGCTCCAGGGGATCCAATACCCCTGGCCTAGTGAGTGCTGGCACTCAGGCACACAAACCCACACACAGACACATAATTAAAACCAAAAAACAACTAGAATTTTTATCACTGCCCTTTCTTTCTTTCTGTCTGTACATGCCTGCCCTGGCCTTGAAGCCTCATGATTCCTTTATTTGTATTATTGTTATTGTTATTACTACTACTTATTTGCTAAGTCTGGAAAGACCTCTGAAATGTCTTGTAGCAACAACAGAATAATCATTTTTGTCTCTCACCCCATGCGTGGAGCTGAGAAGCACCACCGCCTCCATGACAGGCGACAGGCACCGTCCTTCCTAAGCTCTCGCTTTTGTACAACTGAAATATCAGTACACTGTTACTTCTCTATTTAGAGATTATGTGGTTTCAGTTTTCATGGTGTCCTTGTGGGTTTTTCTGTTTTGGTTGTCCTAAAAATGCCTCTCTTATCATTCCTCCACATGGTCACCGCCTTAAGCCTGCTGTTAGCATGTCTCCAGTGGAGTGCGGTTTGATTGTTGACACCTGTTGTCCTTGGGCTGTTCTGACATCGTTTCTACTCTAGAGAAAGCTTAATCAGGCAGTATAAAGAAAGAACATATACCTCTGTGCACCTATTATGTGCACAGGAGTTGCCAGTGTCCTTATGTTTGCATTGTAGATGGGACACTGGAACGCAGGGCTGCTACTTGGTAGCACTCTGCTCGCGTCAGACACTCAGTTCTAGATGTCCAGCCCTCTTCCTCCTGATCCTGAGGTCAGACAGAAAGGGCAGTTCAGTTCACAGTAATGGCAATTCCTATCCACAGGGCCATTGTGTGGCTCTGTAGTGGCTATTCCTGGTTGTCAACTTGACTATATTTGAAATGAACTACAATCCAGAATTGGAA
>NC_034602.1:95566448-95572430 GCF_900095145.1 Mus pahari | reverse complement strand
ACTGCAGACTGTAAGTCATCAATAAATTCCTTTACTATATAGAGACTATCTGTAAGTTCTGTGACTCTAGAGAACCCTGACTAATACAGGCTCTTAGGGAGACATCTGTAATTCCAGAGGGCAGTACTATAACCACCAGACTTGTTATTTGTGTTTTTAAAATGCACGCACATGTATGAGTTAGTGTGTGTGAGGGTGCATGTGTGTGCGCGTGGAATCCAGAGGGCTGATGTCATCTTCAGAGATGGTGCACACAACCTTCAAGGCAGGGTCTCTCATTGACCTGCCCAGTGAGTACCAGGGGCCTCTGTCTCGGCCTCTGAACACCTAGATTACAGAAGTTCATCACTAGGCCTTACATTTGCACCTAGATTCTGGGGACCGAGCTTGGGTCCCATGCCTGCAAGGCAAACATCTTATCCATGGAGTCACCCCATTTACATCATTCTCTGATCATATAGCTCTCTCTGTTCTCAAACATTCTCACACTCTGACTTGGGTATTTGTCCCTTCCCTACCTCCAAATCTTCTTAATAAAATAAAATAAAATAAAAGACAAAGACATGACTCTGGAAATGAAGGCCTGCAAGATTCCCAGCACACAAACTCAGTTACAGCGTCACCACACAACATCATACGGGGGATCCAACTTATCAGAAAAGTTGCAACCTATGGCCAGCAAGGAAGTTGCTAGTTTCTAACTTATTTATTTATTATCTATTTTGTGCTCCCCTCATGTGCCTGTGTATGTGAGTGTGTGTGCACATACCACAGCACAAAATGTGGAGGTCAGAGGACAATTTGTAGAATTCTGTTCTTTCCTTCCACCATGTGGGTTCTGAGGACCAAGCACAGGTTACCAGGCTCAGCCTCAAGTTCCTTTATCCACTGAACCATCTTTCTAAGGCCCAGTTGTTGTTGTTGTTGTGTGTATGCGTGTGCATTTTAATAAATTAACTCAGAGTTTCACTGTATAGTCCAGGTTGACCTGGTAGTCACAGCAATCCTCCTGCCTCAGACTCCTGAATGATAAGGTTGTAGCATGAATCAACATCCTGCACAAAGAGATAACTTTCATTATTTATCTTTTTTAAATGCATGGTGATGCTCTCGGCTTGGGAGTGAATCAAAGTAAGAAAGCCCTGCATCATAGGTTGCTCTCCGAGATACATTCCTGACTCTCTTTGGCCAAAGGATGGAAATCTCTGAAGATTATGACTCTTCTGTTACTTTTCTCTTCCTTACTTCTGTTGGGTTGAGTTCCCTTGGGGCCTGCTGATTGGCCCTGGCAACTCGCCTGTTAGTGGTGGAGGGCAGTTTGGAGAGTTACTTCCACTAAGTTGATAAATGCCCTCCCCCACAACGGTTTTCTAGACTCCAATCACAATCAACACCTTCTTTCCAAATTCCCCAACCACATTGTTCAGGAAGCTCAAGCATCTAGAAGCCACAGGGAACTGTTGGACTGAACCTGTAGAAAACTGGATGGAGGTTAGCTAGCCCTCCCGGGCTCCAACCTACTCCAGGGTGAAGAAAGCGAACTTGTATTGTGTAAAATGTACCCGGCACTGTCTCAGGAAGTACCGTAGCTTCCTGATTGTGAATGCAGATAATAAAGTGTAAGGCCATAGCGGCTAAGGACGAAAGCCACCAACCCACCAAAATGTAGAAAATGACATTTCTAAGCCTCGGGTGCAAGAGAGTCATTACAATGGTTAGGAGGCCTCAGGCAAGGAATTGGTTTCCTGTCTTAAGCAAAGATCACTGGGAGCTTTGAGAATGAAAGGGAAGGGCTGGGAGACTTCTCCGTTGGTCTCACACAACCGTTGGGTTTCCAGGGAGTCAGGACTACTACTTGCCACTTCCGTTCCCCTATTTTCTAAGAGAAATTATGAAACAGAACTTGATAAAGAAAAAATAAATGTATTTACAGCCGGGCAAAACTGGGGAGAAAGAACCTAGTTTCTTTCCTCAATGTTTATGGTTAGGATTTATCAAAACCCCTGAGACACAGGTCAGAATATTGCAGATTTACCTCTGATGTTCAGCTGGTCTTGATCTAGGGGCAGAGTGACTCAGCCCTGGGTTGCTGGTACTCCCTGCAGGCTGCCTGGTGCTGCTTCTGCCTCCTTCATACACACAAGCATACATGTACATGCATGTATTATATACACAAACATATTTGAACATATATGTATCACACACATGCACATGTATTATACACATAAACATATATGCACATGTATCATACACACTAACATATATGAACATATGTATTATAAATGCATGCACATATATGTATTATACATACAAACATACATGCACATATTTGTATTATACATACATGGTTATTGGACATTTGAAATATGACGAGTGAGTGAGGAACTGGTTTTAAAATTTTAAAATGAAAATTTATCATTTTAGAATTAAAAAATATATTTATTTTGAGAAAAGTTCTTGCTTGTGTATTCTTGGTTGGCCAGCTTTTGTGTGACAAAACTTTCCCTGTGGGACAGATATAGCTACTCACCCCAGCTAGGGAACCCATGACAGACCAAAGTAGGGATTCCACCATCATCCAACTTGGTGATTCAATGTGTTTTATTGGGATTATTACAGGGATATAGGTGAGAGGTGACTTACAGGATCAGAAATAACTCAAAGACAGCTGCATTTACCAAAGCCATCCCAGCATGGCTGTCAACTCACAGAAGCCAGAAACTTGGAGCCCTCTGCACCACCTGCAGGCAGCTCAATAGGTTGGAGAGTGTCCTTTCTAATTGCCTCAGTTGGTCTAAACCTCTTCTATGCAGCTTGGCTGGTTTTTGCTTCTTCTAGGCAGCTGTTTGGCTCTTAGAGTCTTCTTTGCAGCTTGGGCCTTCTGAGAGGGATTTTTAGCTTTGGTCAGTTTCACGGACTTCCTGAGGCTATTTGAGTTGTATACCTTCCTGCTTAGGATGCTTTTCTGCAGGATGGAATGTTTCAATCTTGGAGGAAACTGGTACATGACACCAGGTCCTTACTATGTAGTCTGTCTGGCTTTGTTGATATTTTTTAAAGTACATTTTATTTTGTGTGCATGTGTGTGTGCACACATTGGTAGGAGTCAGAGGACCATTTGTGAGAGTTGGTTCTCTCCTTCCATTATGTGGGAACTAGGGGTTGAACCCAGCTCATCATGCTTAATTGCAATCATCTTCACACATTGAACCATCTTTCTGGACATCACAAAAAATTCCATTTTAAACATGTGGGTAGATTGAAAGTGAAAGGATGAGAGAATACTGGGTGGGGGAGATGGCTCATCTGGTAAATAGCTTGTTGTGCAAGTGTGAGAAACCAAGTTTGGTCCTCAGACCCACGTAAAGCCGTTACCCCATAGTAAACTTAGAGGCAGAGACAGGAGCATCTCAGGAAGCTCATGGCTAGACAGCCTGACATCTGTAGCAACTAATGATAAAGAGACCACTATTCAGGGCTGAGGAGCTGACACAACTGTAAAGAGCACTTATTCTGGAAGAGGACCTGAGTACAGTTCCCAGCACCTACATGGCATTTACATGAACTTCTGTCACTCCAGTTTCAGGAAATCTGGATGCTCTCTTGATCTTTGTGGGCACTAGGTACGCACATGTGGTGCACAGACATACACACACAGATATATATATATATATATATATATATATATATATATATATATATTACATATATATTCATACAGAGACAGACAGAGAAACACACACACACACACACACAGACACAGAGAGAGAGCGAGCGAGAGAGCGCTTTTCTCAAACATTGGTGAGGACAGACGTGCCAGGTTTTTCTTTAACCTCCATATGTGTGTTCCAGCATGCACCCTCCCATACACACAAGAGTAACTCAGTGGTAACAGCACCAACAATCAAGCTGTGTATATTAATATCTGAGGAGATAGATTGCAGAGCCAAGTTTTGCCAGAGATAAAGAGGGCCATTTTATGGAGATAACAGGGCACAGGGCTAGAGAGAGGGCCCAGTAGCTAACAGCATGTATTTTCCTTCCAGAAGGACCTGAGTTCCCAGCATTCCTGCCAGGCAGCTCCAACAGCACATAACTCAGCTCCAGGGGAACCACCACCTCTAGGCTCAGTGAGTACCCTACATATGTCTTACACACATTACACACACACACACACACACTTGCACACACACACACACACACCAAATAAAAATGAATTTAAAAAAAAGGACACAGGGGACAATTCCTCAAGAAAATGTTAATCCCCAGTATGTTCTGATCACTTTATTGAAGTATGGTTGACATGAAAAAGCTATACATACTTAATGTATATATGTATAGCTGTGTGAGTTTAGAGATGAGTGTTCACCCTTGAAAACATCACCATAGTCTGCCATTTGCATTCTTGTCTCTGTCAAAATTTCTCCCTTCATCCATTCCATCCTCCTTCCTTACAGCCTATGGGATAAGACTTGACACAGGTTTACTGCCCCCTTAATACTTCTTTAATGCGCTATGGCACTAGTCACGGTGCACAATAGCATAGGCTAGGTCTCCAAGACATCCTCATTCTGCATAATGGAACTTTGCACCTAAGAGCAAGGCTTCCCCACTTCTCCATCTGGGTTGCTGGCTTTGGGCACCCAGCTTTTAGACTCCATGTTGCTATTGTCTGGCTCCCACATGGAAGGCTTAATCACCACTCTGTATGGTAGGAAACTGAGAGGTAAGGCTTAGTGGGAGGAAGTGAGGTTATCAGGCTGTGCTGTAGTGGGGGAAAGTGAGGTCATCAGAGCTGTGCCCTTGAAGGGGATTTTGGGATCACGATGTCAGCCTGTCTCCCTTTGCATTCCAGCATCTGTAAAATGAGCAGGTTTTCTTTGTCTTTTGCTACCATAACCCAAAGCAACAGGGACAGATGATTTTGCATGAAAACTTTTAAAAATGTGAGCCAAAATAAAGCTCCTTTGTTGTTTCTGTCTTTGTTTTGGGTTGGTCTCACTTTCTAGCCCCATCTGGCCTTGCCTCCAACTCATGCTCCTCCACTGACTTAGCCTCTGAGGCTCTGAGGTGCTGGAGCTGATTACCCGTGTGTGCTACCATGCCAGACTAAGCTTCCCTCTTTTTAGATTGATTATTTTTGTCACAGAGATGGAAATCACATATACTAGCATTTGTCCTTGTTTATATCTTAGCATTAGGTCCTCCCAATTCAAACACTTTACTGCAAATGTTAAGCTCTCCTTTTTATAATGGTTGAATACTACCCTGTGGTGTGTATGTACCATGTTTTCTTCACCTGGTCATCCCTCCATGGTTTCTGTTCTGGCTCCTGGGCACATTGTTGCAGTGAACTTGGGTTGCAGATACCTTCTTGAGATGCTAATTTCAGTTCCTTTGGATATTGTCCCAGAAATGGGGTTGCTGGGTACATGCAGTTCTATTTCTCATTTTGGGGGGAACATCTGTCCACTTCCCACTTTGGCTGCACTGCAACCAGCACCATGCAACACGTCCTTCCCTCTACATCCTTGGCAACATTTATCTTTTGTTTATTGATAATCACTACATCCACTGTAGTGAGGTGCTAGTGTTGTGGTTTTGATTTGCATTTCCCTCATGATTGGTGATTCGAGCACCTTTTTTTTTTTTGGTTTTTCGAGACAGAGTTTCTCTGTATAGCCCTGGCTGTCCTGGAACTCACTTTGTAGACCAGGCTGGCCTCGAACTCAGAAATCCTCCTGCCTCTGCCTCCCAAGTGCAGGGATTAAAGACGTGCGTCACCACGCCCAGCTTCGAGCACCTTTTTATAGATCACTTCAAATAGAGTAATATTTTTCTATGGTTCTGAATAAAACCTATCTAAATTTCTTCTCTAAAAATAATGTATTTTCTTTCCCTCCTTCCATCTCCCCATTCCCTACCCGTGTGTGTGTGTGTATGTGTGTGTGTGTGTGTGTGTGTGTGTGTGTGTGTGTGTGT
>NC_034602.1:95554457-95565883 GCF_900095145.1 Mus pahari | reverse complement strand
GTAGACCAGGCTGGCCTCGAACTCAGAAATCCGCCTGCCTCTGCCTCCCGAGTGCTGGGATTAAAGGCCTGCGCCACCAGGCCGGGCAAGAACAGTATTTCTTAAGTGCAGGAAACCCATCAAATCTCAAGCAGGATATATATATGTGTGTATACAGAGATCTCACCTAGACACATCATACTGAAACTGCACAATACTCACACTTACATGAAAGAGAACCTTCAAAGCAACCAGAGAGAAGACCAATTTAAAAAGCAGAAACTAACAGGGTGGCAAAATGGCTCAGTGGGTAAAACCAATGGCTCGAGTGTGGTCCCTGGAACACATGTTTACATCCAAGATTCGGTGAGTCACATTCCTATGGTGAGAAGGGAGGTGGGGTAGGAGAGTCGGGCAGAAACTCATATGCAGCACAGCAGCAGAGATAACAGAAATGCCTGAAAAACGAGGTGGACAAAAGAATTGTTCTATGACCTCCATGCATATGCTGTGGCATATGTGCACCTTCACACACACACACACACACACACACACACACGCATACATGCACACATGCACACAATGCACACACACACACATGCACACACACACACACATACACGCACACATGCACACATGCACACACACACACATACGCACACATGCACACACACACACACACACACACACCTGCGTCCCCCCCTACATACATCTACCTCACACAACACCAAATAAGTATTTATTAAAAACCTGACCATTCACATTTTTAAAAAATGGCTTGTTTGGGGCAGTGTGACCTCACTTTGTATTCAGGCTGACCTCCGACTACAGGCAGCCCTCCTGCCTTGACCTCCCAAGTGTTGGAACCCACCACACCTGGGTAGCCCACCTCTTAAAAAACAACAGAAGAAGAGGTTATTTCACAGCAACCATTGCCATGACTTCAAACTCAGCACTCAGCATACAGTGAAGCTGTCCATTAAATAAATGGTCACATGAAGACAAATTTTCAGGTAAATGAAACAACAGAAGTATCTACCTTGCTCAATAACTGGTATTATGGATTTGCTACTTGAGTGGGGCTGGAAGGATAGCTCAGTGGTTAGGGGCATTTTTTTGCTCTTGGCAGAGGGCTGTGGTTCAGTTCCCAGCACCCACACGCAGGCTCACAATCATCTATAACTCCAGGGTATCAAACACTCCCTTTTGTGTGGACCAGGCACACACATGGTGCACATATATACGTGCAAGCCAAACACTATACATTAAGAAAAAAAAAAAAAAGACCCCGGGGCACATCTCAGTGGTAGAGGCCCAGCCAATGCGGCCCTGGCTTAATCCATAACAAACAAACAAAGCCTCATTTCTACACATTCGTTGTTTAACCCAAAACTAGACAGATCATGCTTTGGCCTTACCTGGAGAATGAGAGAGGTTCGACAGCTTAAAATCCTTGTTAGCCAAAAGAAAGAGGAAAAGGACCTGGGGGAGCATTCGACAAAGTGTGTTGAATGAGTTCTAGGTTTGATTATGTGCCCATACACATGCAAAAACATACAGACACATATATGTGCACACCACACCTCACATACAAGACAAAGGGTGCGTGTGTGGAGACGCTGCTCTGGTGGCAAGCGTCAGCCGACACTCCTTAGCCCTCAACCTTTAGAAGGTGCTGAGGAGGGTCAGCAGAGGAGACCAATAAAGACAACCAGTGAGAAGAAAGCCTGTAAAAGCCAGATTAGATGGAGAATAGAAGGAATCTCACTACAGCCAAACTCAAGGGACTCTCCTGAGAGGTGCTCCTGCCCTTCTCCCTGACTGTCACTGAACAGGCCAGCATCATGTTTGGTTAATGAACCATTTGTTTTCTAAGCTTCCTGGAGAGCATTGTCCTATCACAGTGTGCCAAGGAGTTACTGTCTGCAAGCCACAAAGGTTTAAAGTGTCCTACCCCCCAGAGGCTCTCAGCTGGGAGGTTGTGTTTGGAAAGTCTTTGTGTGATTAAGAGAAAGGACGGTGTTTCTTTGATAGTTACTCCTGTCTGAGGACCCTTGGACTGCCTTCTGTCCTGGCTAGGAAGAGTGCCTCTCCCAGGATCCCTGAGCCGGACACATGCACACACGCAGGTGCACACACACACACACACACACACACACACACACACACGGTGACATGATTTGCTTTTGCTTTGTTTTTGCTTGGGCAGCTTCCCAACTTGTCAGGTTCTGGTGTGAGGGACAAGATCCCCTGATCCTACTTGATGGGAACTTGTAACAATCCTGTTACAGTTAGCTTGTATGCTGGCAGGGACACCTGAGGGTGGAGAGCTAGGGAGCATCAGGGCTTGCCTCCAGAGCAGTGTTATTCCCATTTTTTAAAAAATGTGTGAGGTGTGGTGTGCATGTGTATGTTTTTGTATGTGTATGGGCACTCATGTAGGTGCACATGTTCATCTGTGTGTATGTGTGTAGAGGCCTGGGGTTGGGGTTGCAAGGTTTTTGATTACTCTTCCACCTTGTTCATTGAGGCAGGCTCTCAATCAAACTCAGAACTCACAGGTGTGGCTAGTCTTCCTAGCCAGCTTGCTTTGGGGGTACCCTATCTCTGCCTTCTGGGGCTAGAATTACAGGCAGACAAATCTGCCCACCTGGGATTTATGTGAACATCTAAGGATTCAAATTCTGGTCTTCGTGGTAGTGGATTAGTCTGGTTGTGTGTCTTTTATGTGGGCTGCTAGAATTATAAATTCATTTTACACCTTGTGGCAAGTTCTCAACTGCTGAGCTGTCTCCCCAGTCCTTAGAGGATTGTTGAGAACAGCACAATACAGGTAAGCGCTCACAGGAGAGTCAACAGATGCCCAGCTGCTGAAGCATAACAGTAGAACTTAGAAGCTGCTTTTGCTAATTAAAACACACACACACACACACACTACACCCCCCACACACATATCACACCACACACACACACACACACACACACACACCACACACACACCACACACCACACCCACCACACACATACCACACACACACACACACACACTACACCCCCCCACATACCACACCACACACACACACACACACACCACACACACCACACACACCACACCCACAACACCCACCACACACATACCACACACACACACACACACACACACACACACACACACTCACTAAAAATTAGAAGGAAGCCTGACCCTGTGTTTGCATTTTGTGCCTGTTTCCATTGCTGTGGGTCAGACTCCTACTTGGATGTGCATAGGCCTGACAAAATAGAGTGCCTGTCTAAATCCCCAGTGATCTACAACCTACCTCTTTACACTTTTAGACTGAAGGCCCCAAGAGTCATTGCATTAAACCTATAGTCATCTTGGAGTACAGAGCAGCAAAGCCTTACAGGCAGGTTAGGCTACCTCCCCTTCCCCCCCAAGATGAGAACAGTCATTTACGGGAGAGATATACATCAACTGGCTGATTAGCAATTTATTCTTCACAACCTTTCAGGATTAGAGGTTGTACCATGATGAGCAGGATCACGCCTTGACCAAGGCTGCTTGTCTCCTGTCCCAGTTCTGTTTAATCCTAAAGGTCATATCAGTACCCTAAAGACAACCTCGGGGTCACTGGGCCCCTCTATCTGTTCTGATAAAAATCAGTGCTAGTGTACACAGGGAAAGTTAGGAAACACGAAGGAGAGTAAATATTTATGACCTGAGGACAGGATAAAGCACAACAGAACTGGGGGAGTTTTGCTGTACGTATTATGAATTTTTACAGCCTTTGAATTCTATGTGATTCTGTATTACTTCTGGATCAGACAGAAGGAAGAAAGAAAGGCAGCTCCAGAACATTCCTTCTTGGGCTGGAAATTGCTTAGTGGTTAAAAGTACTGTTGCTCCTGCAGAGGACCTGGGTTCAGTTCCCAGCTCACAACCACCTATAACTTTAGTTCCATGGGATTTGATGCCCTTTTTGGCCCCTGAGGGCACCTGCACAGAAATGGTGCACAGACAGACACTCAAGCACACACACATGCACCTAGAATTAATAAATCTGTAAGTAGTTATTCTGGGTCTTCACAGATGAGATGTTTCAATTTAATACTCGATCACTGACATTAAATTTATTAACGCATCATTTTAAATTGATAAATGAATCCAACTTTTAAAATATTTTAGGTTTTATCACATTTTTTTTAGAGAATTCAACTGTGGGATTATTTATTGCAGCAGGCAGAACAAAGGATTTCAAAGTGATGAAATTAAAACCCGATGTAGACTGCCATTCAGAATTTTACTGATTCTGTGATGTTGTTTTTAACATTTAAACACATCTAGCTGGGCACGGTGGTGTATGCTCTTCTGAAGGTCCTGAGTTCAAATCCCAGAAACCACATGGTGGCTCACAACCATCTGTAATGAGATCTGACACCCTCTTCTGGTGTGTCTGAAGACAGCTACAGTGTACTTATATTTAATAATAAATAAATCTTGAAAATAAAGAATATCCATCTATAAAGACCACATCATACCGAGAACCTCATTCTAAAGGCCCAGGGAAAGGAAGCCTTCCCAACTTCCCAGGAGTGGAGATGGGCTTAGACCTCAAGCTCCTCGGCCTCTTGCTTGGGCTCCTGGAAGGCTGATCAGATCACAGAAGCCTAGAATTCTAGGCGAGAGGTAAGCAGTGGCCTCAGTATAGAGGCAGTCTTGCACAGACTGTGTGCTGAAAAGGTGAGGCAGGAACTAATAGGTGATTTTTATGGCAAGTGACTTTAGAAGTTGGAGTTACCATTTTGGTAACTCTAGTTTCATATTACAGGGCTTATGTTAACACAGAGAAGCAAGGGTTGGGAGGAGACCAACAGGGGTCAGCCAGATGGTTCACCATTTGCTTGCTCCTCATCCTAAGGACCTGAGTTCGATTCCCAGAACCACAATATGGAAGGAGAAAACAGACTCCTAAAAGTTGTCTTCTGATATGCACACACACACACACACACACACACACACAAACACACACTGCTAACTAACTAAATGAAGTGTTTTTAAAAAGTAAAAAGCATCAACGAAAAACCCAATAAACCAAATAAACCAACCAGGAGCTGAGGAATTTATAGTTCAGTGTCAGAGTTTATGGTTATTTGATATACACTAGAACCTGGTTTTATCCCTAACACTAAAGAATAAAATCGTCAGCTTTCACTTTTACCATTAAACAGAAGAGGACTAGCACAGATTACGATTTTTTTTTTTTGGTTTTTCGAGACAGGGTTTTTCTGTATAGCCCTGGCTGTCCTGGAACTCACTTTGTAGACCAGGCTGGCCTCGAACTCAGAAATTCAGAGGCCTGCCTCTGCCTTCCGAGTGCTAGGATTAAAGGCGTGCGCCACCATGCCGGGCTACAGATTCCGATTTTATGAAGAAAATTAACCGGGGTTAGGGAATTCTCTGGAGTGGAGCTCAGTTGCTCAGCTTGCCTCCTGTGAGTGTGCTTCTGCCAGTGTCAGGGTAGCGCCATCCCTTGAGGCCTCACCCCTGATATATCTTTTATTTATTTATTTTTACAGGGAGGAGTTATTTGTTTTTGCTCATGCCTTGTATTTTCTTTATGTTCGAAGACTGTGGAGTTGCACTTGTAGTCTTCCCTTACAAGCAGCTTGTTTTAACACTACCATGGCATTAACACCGATCAGTGAGACTCTCACCATCACAGACATACAAAGCAGCCCTGGAAGGTAGCGAGTCCCATGGCCCTCACTTGCAGGTTGTTCCCTTTAAACGGAGCTAATGAGCCCTGCGAGCCAGTGCGCTGGTAGGACAGCACAGCAGCCGGCTTGCAGAAGGGACCCGAGCATCGCTCCCACCTGGTTTTCTCAGATTTGTCAGTTCGCAAGTGTTCTTTCTTTAGCCAAGAAAGACAAAACCACCTCCGAGTGTACTGCCCCAGGGCTGTTTTGAGAGCATTTCTAAGAGCCTCTAAAGAAGATGTATATCCACATCTCTGATTTATGTAAAACGATCCGCCCCAAACCAAAACAGACCCTTTGCTGCCGCGGGTCTGGCCTGCTTCCCAGCTGTTGGCATTCTCCGGAATCACTCGCAGCACCGGCTGCTCCACCGGAGCTGGCGCAAAGTCAACAGCTCCGCCAGGCAGGCGCCCCACCCGCCATTTGATTTTGCTAAATCACTCCTTTGGCTAATATTTCAGGGACAGACACGCGACGCATCTGGCTCCGGCTAAATATTTTCAGTCTCTCGGATCCCAAGGTAAATATTTGCAGGGTCGATGGCTGCAAAGTAGGCGGGCGCGAAGCGGGGCGGGTCCCCAGCTTCCACTCAAGGCTGGAGCAGCTGCTGCAGCGCCCCGCCCCTTCCCCCGCCCCGCCCACTTCCCCAAGAGCCCCCGCGCGGCCCGTGAGTAGCTTCGCGTGTGCAGCGCGTGGCCCGACTTCAGCTCCTGCGAGGCTGGTTTCGAGGTGAGGCGCGTGTGATGCCCCGTTGCCACTCTGTAAAGCTCGTGCTTGCACTTTTGTTTATTTTCGGTTTTATTTTTTAGCAGGTATCATCTCTGTTCTCCCCCAGCCTCTGCTAGTAGGCGTGGTCACGTGTGGAGTCAGGACGCCAGGAGGAAAGGTAAGGAGGCATCGGAGAACCTGGGACAGGTTTGGTTTGAGGGGCCAGGTTTGTCTGAATTACCCTGAGACTTTCTCCTGGGAAGAGATTCGGATTCCACTTTTCCTACACACGTGGGCACATTTTAGGAAGAGTTACAAACCTCCAACCCTAGATTTGGCCTACTCGAGACCTACAATTCTTTGGACCTGTAAAATATTAACGATGTGCCTACTACACCCAGCTAGGGGTGGGTATTCTTAAAAAGTGTTAGCAAAAGTCAATAAATAAAACCTTTCCAAGTTCTCCTGGAATTAGAAATCAGATTGAATCCCAGGCATCCAGACTCCAGGCTTTGCCTTGAACCTGTGCAGAGTGGATGAGTGGATGGATCTAGCTAGGCCACGTAGATCCTGTTTGGCTGCAGCTAAAGCATTTACTGGCAGCAGGCACAGGGCCTGGTCTTTGTGGTAGCTAGGTCCTCCCTTGGAGCCCCCTCTGCTGTCTTCTCTTACTGCTAATTGACTTCCTGATTCCCCACAGCAGCTGCTCTCTCTGCTGTTGATAGAAAGAGTGGCAGGTGGTTTGTGCTGGAGACCAGTTACCATTCCCACCATCCTCACCTGGGGCCTTCAAATCCAGATTCCCTCACTTCTTTATATTTTCAGGGTCTCCTTTCCCTTCCCCAAGCTCAATTCTTCCTCAGCGCTCTGGCCATATTTCCCTCAAGGCTAATAATTTCTCCTGACCTCATCATCAACCTCTCTTAAGTATGTGTATGTATATGTCATGAATATTTTTAGTAAGAAACTTGGGGCATCTTAGGGAGATGGCTCGTGCAAGCATGGAACCTGGAGTTTAGTTTCCCAGTACCCATATTAAAGACCAGGTGTAGTGGCACAGGTCTGTAATCCAAGTACTGGGGGCAAAGACTGGCAGATCCTGGGGGCTTGGTGTCTAGTCATCATGGTTTGAATATGCTTGGCCCAGGGAGTGGCACTATTAGGAGGTGTGGCCCTGTTGGAGTAGGTGTAGCCTTGTTGGAGGAAGTGTGTCACTGTGGGCATGGGCTTTAAGACCCTCATCCTAGCTGCCTGGAAATAAGTATTCTGCTAGCAGCCTTCAGATGAAGATGTAGAACTCTCAGCTCCTCCTGCACCATGCCTGCCAGATGCTACCATGTTCCTGCCTTGATAATAATAGACTGAACCTCTGAACCTGTAAGCCAGCCCAAATTAAATGTTGTCCTTATAAGAGTTGCCTTGGTCATGGTGTCTGTTCACAGCAGTAAAACCCTAACTAAGACACTGGCCAACCCAGTTGAAACAAGAAGCTCCAAGTTGAGAGAGACCTGTCTACAAAAACAGGAGGAACAATTGAGAAAGACAGCTTGTAGCTTCTTCCACATGTGCCCTTATGCGTGAGTAAACCAATGTACACATTGCAGATACAACACACACACACACACACACACATCAGAAAAGTGTAAACACATGTTTTATAGACAGAATTGCACTTCTTGAAATTTCGACTAATATCAACAGCCTTTGTTTCACGATTTAGACTTTATTTCCCTTGTGTGAAGGCCAGGGGACACCTTCTCTGTCATTTCTTAGGGGTCTCTCACTAAGACCTGGGCTTGCTGATTATGGTTAAGCGGGCTGACTGGTGAGCCCCAGGGGCCCACTTGTTTCTCCCTTCCAAGCACTGGGATTACAGGTGTGCACCAGCATGCACTTTTCTGGGTGGATTCTGGAGATCAGCTGAACCATCTCTTAGCTCTGTTTTGAGCCCCTTGTCCTGTGTCTCTCAATAGAATGTCGCTTCATGAAGGAGGCTTCATCTTCTTTGTACTTTGCACTTAGTGTAAGACCTGACAGACAATAATCATTATGGGGCTGTAAGTGGTCAGGGCTCTGACTACTGACTGATTCTCCCTCCATGAAGTGTAAGTACCTGGTGTTCAGAAGACAGGACTCTGCAGCTTCCTGACAGTTCAGTACACAGCAGTAGGAGAGAGGTTATTTGGTGGAATAGAGAAAGGGTCCTCAGGGTAGGAGAAGGAGCTGGTAGCATGAAATGAAGGAGGAGCCAATGCTGATGAAGAGCATGCACCACTTTGTCGTCCATTTCTATGCCTGTTTTGCAGGTGAGAGGGTTGAGGATTCACTACCTCACTCAGTCACACAGTGAGTACTAGAGTAGGGTTCAAACACAGTACTGTGTGAATTCACACAACAGAGTTCACACAATGTCTTGTGCACATTAGTGTTTAGGCAACTCTCATCTGGATGCTGTCTGGGGTCTAAATGTCCAGCAGTTTCTGAACAGAGACACCTAGTGGCCTTCAGCCTCTTGACATGAAGTCAGTGACAGACAGTCACCCTAAATCTTCAAACATGGAACCTTCCAAATGCCCTGAAGGGGTTCTAAGGCCCTAACATTTATGCCAGTCTCCTGTACTTCTGGAGTGAAGCCAACAACAGCCACCATTGGGGGTTTTCTACAAGGATCAAATCCCTTAGTGGCAGTTACCCATCTTTGTCCTTAGTGGCAGTTACCCATCTTTGTCCTTAGTGGCAGTTACCCATCTTTGTCCTTAGTGGCAGTTACCCATCTCCTGGTCCTTCCCTGCTGGTGTCAACCCTGGTTGATGTGCACTTTAGGACCTGGCAGCCAGAACACAGTGATGCCTTTAAACAAGGAGTCTGCGGTGTCTGCACTTGGATGGGTGAGCCTTGCCTGCTTCGAGATAGTTGGAAGTACCTTGAAGCCAACTCACAGGGCAGGCTGGGCCTCAGCAGGTCTCTACTACTACCTGGGTGTCAAACACACCTGTATTCGGGTAATTAAAATAAATCTTGTGTCCCCTTCCCCCTCCACAGGGTCCTACTATGTAGCTCTGGCTGTCCTGGAAATCATGTAGACTAGACTGGCCTTGAATTCACAGAGATATGCCTACCTCTTGTCTCTCAAGTATTGTGATTAACAGTGTGTGCTACTATGCCTAGTTAAAAATAATTTTTTTGTTTGCTTTTTTTTTTTTTTTGAGACTGGTTGTCTTTGAAATAGCTCTGGCTGTCCTGGAATTCTCTTTGTATCTTTGTAGACTAGGATAGCCTTGAATTCAAAGAGATCCTCCTGCCTCTGCTTCCCCAATGCTGGGATTAAAGGTGTGCACTACTATGTCCAGTTCTAAAATAAATCTTAAAAGAAAAAAAAACAGTCTGGTGCAGTGGTACAGATAGTGAACAGGTCCCCTCCTGCTGTCTCACAGTTACAGCTTACAGGTTTTAGCCTCTGTCTCTTGGTTTTGTAAGATGGCTATAGGCATGGTAAAGAGAAAACCTGACTTTATTTTCCCCTGACCCTTTGGACAGATTTGTTTCCATTTATTTTTTTAAATACTGGGAACCTTGCTGGCATGTCTATGGACCTAAAGGTCCAGTAACAGTGGTCACAGGCTCAGAGCTATAGGGTAAAGTGTCTCACTTTGACACTTCTGGACCCGTGGCCAGAAAGCAAACCTTTCCCCTTTATAAGCCTTTATCACAGGCATTTGTTACAGAGGACCAATAAGACATTTTGAATAGTGACTAAAAGCTAGTAATGCATCAGCTGGCTACAAGGATCCACACGGATCTCTGGGGTCATATTTGTCAGAAGCCCGGGAAACACATGTGTTAAGACAGCTGTCTTGTGTGCCAGCCTATGGATGGGCCCTGGTGGACAGAGGCTATACTAGGAATTTCCAGAGAAGTACCTGTGAAACAGGGTGTAGGCTGTAATAAAAAATTCTCATTTTTGCACACCACAAGCCTTCATTGCCTTCCTCCTAAAGCACCCCAAAACTCTGGCCCCTAAACAACCAACACTCACTGTCCACTGCTGGAGACAGCTTTAGTTATGCTACACAGCACTGGCAAGAATCCTGCTCTTCTAACATCCATTTTGATTTAAAATCTTTCGTGTTTGAGATGGACTTTTCTTTGTTGACAATGGGCTGGGTTTTGCCTGCTCATTAGGTGTGGTGCTCCGGGCTTGTGGTAAATCCTGATTGGAGTACAGTATAAACCCATTTCCTGGTGAATGTATAAATGTATATAGATGTTGGTTTTTCTCCTCCCTGCCACTAGCCACTGAAGAAGTAGCAATCTAAAGCAATTCAATGTGTGCTTCACATCTGTCTCTTATAAAAGTGTGGGTGTGTCATGATTCTACACCAGCTTGTCTTGCTTATAGAGAGAGCTGAATCCACCCATTTGATTTGTCTCCTATTTGCGCTATGAGCTTCCCTCTTTCTTTACGACAGTGTGATTTGTGTGCAGAGAGAAAGGCAAGTTGGAATTTGGGAAAGGGGAGCAAGGGAAAGAGGATCAAGACCCAGCATCTCTGCACCAAAGTCTGTATTGAAGATCACAGACTCACTTGCTTTTGCTGAACAAGGGGAACGGGAGTGTCAGAAATGGTGGTACCTTCTTTTATCTGTGAGGGCCAAAGACACGGGGACACATCAGGCCCTGGACACTCATCTAGCAGGCATGGCCAGCAATGGCTGCTGTATCAAGGTGACAAAAAGTAGAGCTCTTCAGAGTAATGCTGAATGCCCAGTCCCCGGTACAGACCCATCAGGGCTCAGACCCATGTCTGTCAGGTTCCTAGACCTGATGCTCCCATTATTTGGTAATGTCATTGATAACAAAGAGTAGATGTAGCCGGGCGTGGTGGTGCACGCCTTTAATCCCAGCACTCAGGAGGCAGAGGCAGGCGGATTTCTGAGTTCGAGGCCAGCCTGGTCTACAGAGTGAGTTCCAGGACAGCCAGGGCT
>NC_034602.1:95546401-95553677 GCF_900095145.1 Mus pahari | reverse complement strand
GAACTCACTCTGTAGACCAGGCTGGCCTCAAACTCAGAAATCCGCCTGCCTCTGCCTCCCAAGTGCTGGGATTAAAGGTGTGCGCCACCACCGCCCAGTTTAGCAGGGACTCTTGTATGTGGTGGAGCATTCCTGGGCATTGGAATGTGGCAAGGGCTATGTAGGGGAAGGGAGAGGTGGCAGCCAAGTAGAAGAAAGGGAAGAAAAATAGGAAGAGGAACAGCTGTTATAGCCATAGCCACAGCTTTTGGGCGGCTGGTCAACCTGATGGCTGTGGATACAGAACTTTCAATACTATGTGAAAGTAACCATATCTGAATATTCATATGTTAGTGAAAGTAACTGAGCTCCTTAGAATTTTTTTTTTTTTTTACAAAAATGGGCCCAGAGAGTTTCTTTCATCCTACCAAAATATTAAAATAATACCAGTATATGCAGAACCTTCAGAAGACAGAATTGAATAGTTCACTTTCTAACTCATTTTGGAGTCAGACATTATGAGAAAATTTACACGCTGGAATCTCTAGTAAACACAAGAAAAAATTTTAATAAATTAACAGTGAGTGAACACAGCCTTATACAGTAGGCTACTACAGGATGTAAGATTACATGCAATATATATAAAGAATAGTTTTCAACATTAACAGAAACAAGGAAAAAAGATTATAGATGCACGGATAACGTTTGGTAAAATTCAACAGTCTTCTATGATTTAAAGAGAAAATCCCTTTAGGAAACTGGGAAACACCAGGAATGCTTGCACTTTGGTAAGTCTGTTCTTGTCTGTCTGCTTGACCAACTCACCAACTTTCCTTCCTTCCTTTTTTTCTGTTTTCTTCTGAGACAAGTTCTCAGTATGTTGCCCTGGCTGGCCTGGAACTCACAGAGAGCCCCCTGCCTCCTACATGCTGGGATTAAAGGTATGTGGCACCACACTTGGCAGAATGGAAGACTGTCACTGGAGACCCACTGCAGACTGTTTCATGGCAAAAGGCTTTCCTCAGAGGAGCTTCTGCAAATTGAGTTGCTCTCCCAAATTCTGAAAGCTTTCACACAAAAATCAAGCATCTCTGGTCTTCAACCAACCCTCTGTGTATCCTGACTCACACTCAGCCCCGTCTCACAAGCTCCTTGTGTGGGGAGCAGAGGTTGGGCAGGCTGCCTCAGTTTAGCTCACCCTGGCAGGCTGGCTGCCCTTCCTCAGGTGGGTTTTGGTGAAGAGAGTCCTGCATGAGATGCTTATGTTTTTTTCAAGGTTCATTGGGTTTTGATTTATAAACTTAGACATGAGAAGCCAACATCTGCCACACTAATGGAGGGTCATATGATTAGTTCAGAATGCTTCAGTTAGGTCAAATATATCTACCATTTCAAATAGTTTTCTTTTTTTTTTTAAACTTGAAAATAAATATATTCACAATCTGTAGTTACTTTCCTTGTCACCCCCATACTGGTGGGGAGCACCAGAGAACTCTTAAATAGTTTTCTTAATGAAATTGAAAACAGGCCATCTTTTCTTCTAGCCCTTTGAGGTATACATATACAGGGCCTGACTTGGTCATGATACTTATTCCTATCTCATTATCACACTTCCTGATCTACCTTTATCCCTTTCTCTCCCACCTCAGTCTCCCTAGACTCTGGCATCTACTGTTCTCTTCCCCCTGCTCCTCTTCCTCCTCTTCTTTCTACCTCTCTCCCCATTTATGTGTCTCTCTGGAACTTGATATGTAGTCAAAGTTGACGCTGAACTTTGGCTCCTCCTCCTGACAGCTCTCAGGTGCTGGGATTACAGGGATGTGGCACCACACCTGCCTTATGTGCTTCTGAGGGTTATCTTTAGTTTTGTGCATGCTAGGCAGACAATTCTACCAATGGAACTACATCCTTAGCTAGGAGTTCTTTCTTTAAGTGGCTGAACAGTGTCATTTTCTTTCACTTTAAATGACTGAATACTACATTTCTTTGTCCATTCCTCAGTTGATGGCACTTTGGATACTCCTTATTTTATTTGTGAATAGTTAATTTGTTAATATGGGAGTTCAGGGTGTAGATAGCTCCTTGACAAATTCATCTCATTTCCTTTGGATATAGATCTTGTAGTAGAACTTATCAAATTATCTATCTATCTATCTATCTATCTATCTATCTATCTATTTTGAGATGATTTTCACTGTAGCCCAAGCTGTCCTTGAATTCATGATCCTGAGTTCTGGGAATACAGTCCCATGCCTGATTTTTTTTTTTTAAATAAATCTGTTGTCTCTGGAATAAGGTAGTATCTCACTGTGGTTTTTATTTACATTTTCCTAATGATTAATGATGTTGACTTGGTTTTTCATGTACCTGTTAGTCATACGTGTGTCTTCTTTCTTAGAACTGTTTACCATTTTTAAAATTGGATTAGAAAAGAAATCACTATTGAGCTTTTGGAGATCCTTCTGTGTGCTGGGTATTAGTTTGTTGGATTTTTCAGGCATATAGTTTGTAGATATTTTCTTCTGTTTTGTAGTTATCTCATGTATTTGTGTGTGTGTGTGTGTGTGTGTGTGTGTGTGTGTGTTTCCTATCACATAGGGTGAGCCAGAGAGAGGCAGTGTAAAAACTGGGTTCTAGCAATTGCTGCCATAGAACTGACTGACCTTGTGTCAGACAAGCCTCTCTGGGTCTTAGCCTTCTGCCCTCTTCCAGTGAAAGATTTTAAGAGTAGTTTCATGACTTTCACTTTGTTTCCTCACAGAAAGACTTTGGACAATGAAGATGTTATCTAGATGCTGAATATGGAAAGGAAGTTTGGGATTCTGGATGACCAGGGCCATGTAACCATAGTGAAGAAGGCTTTGTGTAAAATGCTGTGTGTTCATCTCCCTCATCTGAAGATAGATAATGTGCTAATAGGGCAGCACAAGAGTGTGGGGCCACCATTTTCCACATTAAAAAACATGAGCAGATGGTTTGGGCTGAAGATCCTTACATGTCGTGACATGAGATTGTGTGAGGTTATTTGTGTGCTGACTCGAAGACATTTTCAGGATGTAGACGAGCCTTGCCTGGTGCTCTCAGTAAGAGCTACCACTCTCATTTCTGTGCATTTCATTGTTATCTCATTCCTGCAGAAACCTTGTGAGGTTGGTTAACTCAGGGGTCAGGCAGAAAATAACTGGCTTCCACTTTCTTTACTGATGGAAACTAGAGGTGAATGACTGAGAACTTGCTTTTGTTCTGCAAGATTGGGGGGGTTTCGAAAGCCCCAAGGGAGTGCAGAATTTCCTGAAGATGTTGTAAGGTGGCTGGCTGACTTTTGAAACCATGCAGTATTCTCTGCTTGGTTATGGCTGCAAAGGTGCTAGGAAACAAACTAAAAACTAGTACCTCCTTGAACTGGAATTTCCTTCCTGGACCCCAGGGATGAGGCTGGCTCACTGATGGGAAGTCTCCTGCATTGCTTTTATCCACAGGCCGATTGGTAATCAGTTTTCCAAGACAAGAATTTTTCCTGGGGGAAGGACAGGCAGGAGGGTTTTCAGAAGTTCCTGATTTGCTAGCTTCCTTTGGAAAAAGAATTTTATTGCACATGCTGTTTTACCAGGACATTTCTTGGGGACTCAGTCTCTGCTGCCTGGTTATGCTGCAGGATCATGACGAGGGCACTCTGCTGTGGGTTCTGATGAGTGCACACACCAGTGTGTGCTTCCCAGTCTGATGGCAGTTAAGGTACTGACCTTGGACTTCAGCTTCTAGGCACACTTTAGAGTAAAGTCACCTCTTTTCTTCCAGGTGCCCCCAGCCTAGCAGATGTGGGCTTCTAGATACCTGTACTCCTCTATTTCTGCCATGAATCCTTAGAAGTGACCCTGTCCCTGACAGAAGAGCAACTACCGTTGGGCACAATTGCCACAAGATGCTAAAACTGTGGCGACCCACCAAGTAGGTAAGGCTTGAGAGCATTTGTTCTTCCCAAGAAAGGGTCTCATGTGAGTTTAGTTTTGGATTCTTTTCCTCGCCCAGGTCCTTTGCATGCTGGGAAGAGCTCTTGTGCTGGGCCAGTCTCCAGCCCTAGTTGCTATACGTTTACCCAGGCTGACAGTACAGCTGTGCTCCCTACCTTGTGTGCTGGACTGCAGGGACTACAGGCATAAGCCACTACACTTGGCTCCTAGCAGGGTTTTTAAATTTGAAAATATCACAGGAATGGGAATATTTAAGATTTTTTAAAAAAACCCTCATGGTCTGGATATGAACAGCATGCAGTGTTCCTGGTGTTTCATAGTATTTAGATGGAAAGCGAAAATCACTGTCAAAACCACCCAGAACAAAAGCCGCCTTCCCTGAAAGTGCAGTGGGGTTGCCGGAGACTCTCTCCCTAGTCTCTGCAACCTTGAATTCACAAGAAAACCTGGAGGTAATGGTTGTTGAAGACCACACGGTTTTTAACAGCGAAGAGTAACACCACACAGGGGAAAGGGTGTGGAGGTGTGGAGAGGACGCAAGTCAGGCTCCAAGTCCACATGGCCGAATGATGCCGGGTCTAACACGGGGACCTTGCCTAGGTTGAGAGCTCACCAATGGCAGATTGGTGTTCAATGGGATCTCATAATTCCTTTGGGAGTTAGGTTGGCTGAACTGGAGCTTGGTATATATCAAAGTTTAGAAAAGTTAGGAACCCTTAGGAAGAGAATATAGGGGGCAGGGTGGGTCTGGGGGGGGGCCAAAAAAGTTAATTTCCCAAGTTTGTAATTTGTAGTTTTTTTTTTTTTTCACACACCCCATCCCATCTGCCTTGAAAATGCCTTGCTGCCCAGAGAGTTCTAGTCCTTGTAGTCAGCTCCCACACTAATTGGTCCTGACAGACCCTGCCAACTCTCTTCCTAAGATTTCTCATGCCTGGGCTGACCCCTCTCCATCCTCAGTTTTTGACTCATATCACAACCCTTGACCTACCCTCTCTTGCCTTAGAAACCCTTGGCATCTCTGATCACCAGAGTGGGTCCTTTTAATCTGTGCCTCTTAGGTGGCATGATTGTACAAGCAAGTATCCAAAGCGAAATGCTTTTGGGGGAGGGTACAAGGGGCAGTGCTTTTAATTAAAAATGTTAGTGAGATAATAAGTATAAATTAGGGCTGCACTAGCTGGGGCAGGAAATGTGTCCTCAGCAGGGCATCGGAGTAATCAGGGCAGGGACTATTTTTCACATCTAATACCTGTTTTTTTTTTGTTGTTTAAGAACTTGTAGCCAGGCGTGGTGGCGCACGCCTTTAATCCCAGCACTCGGGAGGCAGAGGCAGGCGGATTTCTGAGTTCGAGGCCAGCCTGGTCTACAGACTGAGTTCCAGGAAAGCCAGGGCTATACAGAGAAACCCTGTCTCGAAAAAAAAAAAGAACTTGTTTGCTGGGCTGGAGAGATGGCTTAGCAGTTAAGAGCACCGACTGCTCTTCCAGAGGTCCAGAGTTCAATTCCCAGCAACTGCATGGTGGTTCACAACCATCTGTAATGGGATCTGATGCCCTCTTCTGGTGTTTCTGAAGACAGTAACAGTGTACTCATGTATAAAATAAATAAATCTTAAAAAAAAAAAGCAAAAAACAAAAACTTGTTTGCTAGCTTCAGAAAGTTGCAAAACTGGGACAAGTCTTCATACCCCTCACATGTTTCCATCTTTAGCAGTCATATCTGTCAAAACTATCTGCATTTACTTTTATTTTAAAGACTTATGAGTATGAATGTTTTGCCTGTGTCTGTGCATGCTTGGTGCCCACCAGGGCCAGAAGACCGCATCAGATTCACTGGAACTGGAGTTGCAGATGGCCATGAGCTACCATGTAGGAGCTAGGAACCAAACTTGGGTCTTCTGTAAGCACCAAGTGCTCTTAATCTCCATTCCTCCAGCTCTAGCTTATTAGGCTTGCTGAGGACAAACTTGGAGTTTCATTGTTTTTGTCCACGAATGTCTTCTTTCTATACCAAGCATAAGCAGTCTACCTTATTCTGTTTGGTTAATATGCTAGACAGGTATTCTACTGCTGAGCTACATCCGCACCCAGCCCTAGGAGAAGTTGGTGGGTTTTTTGGGTCGTATGCTCGGTGCTGGGAGGGGCTCATGTAGCCTCAACTCCTGTGTAGAGAAGGATGGCCTTGAACTTGTGACTCTCCTGCCTCCATGTTCAGAGTGCTAGGACCACAGGTGTGCACCACTAAGCCTGCTTTATGTGGAACTGAGGATCACACTCAGGGTTCTGTGTATTCTGGGCAAGAACTTGCTAACTGAGCCATTCCCTCAATCCCACAATGGTGATTTTTTAAAAAAAAATTGGTGCAGAAGTTTCTTGTTTTGATAGGGTCTCCTGTGGACATTTATCTGTGGGTTTCACTTGAGAGACCTTTTGAACTCTTTCCCAAGACAGTTTATGCTTTCTCTTATTTCCTAAAAGCTTTGCAATTTCAGCATATATGTCTCTGACCCATTTTGAGTTTATTTTTGTGTATGGTAGTGAGGGCTTACATCTTTCTTGTAGCTGATAATCAAATAGCCTTGTGTTGTATGTTGAAAAGATCATCTTCCCCTCCTTGAACTTTCTTGGCATCTTTGTTGAAAATCAGTTGACTAAAATGTGGTTTTATTTCTGGATTCTCCTATTCTTCTAATTTCTATCAGTCTATACTATTGTAATTGCTGTAACACAAATACTATAACAGTATAGTAATTTTAATAGTGATTTAGAGTATATAATATGACTTTAATTATGACATTTTCTACATGATTCATACTTTGATATATTTACCCCAAAACTTTCTGGTTCTCCAAGCTTTCTCCCTTGCCCTCATATCATCTCTCTTCAACTTCCACTTTCCTCTCTTTCTAAATCTAGACTGCATGGCAGAGAAAATGTAGCATTTGTCTTTCTGGGTCTCATTTACTGCAGTGATGATCCCAGTGATGTTTCAAGTTCTATATACTTTCCAATAAAGATATGATCCATTTTTCTTTCTTTTTTTTTCAATTTTTATTAGATATTTTCTTCATTTACATTTCAAATACTATCCTGAAAGTCCCCTATACCCCGCCCCCTGCTCCCCAACCCACCCACCCCTGCTTCCTGGCCCTGGCATTCCCCTGTTCTGGGGCATAGAATCTTCACAAGACCAAGGGCCTCTCCTCCCATTGATGACTGACTAGGCCATCCTCTGCTACATATGCAACTAGAGACATAAGCTCTGGGGGTACTGGTTAGTTCATATTATTGTTCTTTCTATAGGGTTGCAGACCCCTTTAGCTC
>NC_034602.1:95534870-95546390 GCF_900095145.1 Mus pahari | reverse complement strand
TGGCGAGGAAGGTGCCCAAATTTCTGGAGCCCAAAACAGGGTCTGTCCCAGAAGTTAGGTTGCTTCTGTCTGTCCTGAAGCTGTGTAGCTTCTGTGGTCCACACTCTCGTCAGTGCAGACTAGATCCTAAGCGAACTGGAGCAAAGATGGCTCTCCTGCCAGCTCAGGCCTTGAGACTCCTCCCGGGTGGACACCACTCCTCGGGTGGGAAAGGTACCAGGTGACTGGAGCCAGAAATGGGATCTTTCCCAGAAGCTGTGTCGCTTCTGCAGGCCGCCCTCTCCCCCAGCAGTGCATTGGAGCAAAGAAGGCTCTCTTACCGGCTCAGGCCTTGAGCCTGTATTTCTTTAAGTGAGTTATTAATGCCCTTCTTAAAATCCTCTAACAGCATCATGAGATATGATTTTAAATCCGAATCTTGCTTTTCTGGTGTGTTGGGGTATCCAGGACTTGCTGTGGTGAGAGTTCTGTGTTCTGATGATGCTGAGTGGTCTTGGTTTGTGTTAGTAAGATTCTTAAGTTTGCCTTTTGCCATCTGGTAATCTCTGGTGTTAGTTGTTCTAGCTGTCTCTGGTTGTAGCCTGTTCCTCCTGTGATTCTGTTAGCCTCTGTCACCTGTTCTGGGAGTCCTACTCTCCCCTGAGTCCCAGTGGTCAGAGCACTCTGCAGGCAAGCTCTCCTCTTGCAGGGAAGGTGCANAGAGGTCTGGAGCTCAGCTCTGCCTCCAGGCTGAAGATGAAGGCCTGAACGGACCCTGTCCAAGAAGCTCTGTTGCTTCTGCAGCCCATGAGCTCTCCTGCACAGACTAGTCTCTGAGGGACCGGGGGTACAAGATGGTGTTCTCACCTGGGTCCCGGGGTCAGAGCCCTCCCTGGATGCTGATTCTCCTCTGGCTGGGAAGGTTCCCAGAGGTCTGGGTCTCAGCTCTGCCTCCTGGCTGAAGATGAAGGCCCAAAGGGACCCTATCGAAGAAGCTCTGTTGCTTCTGCAGTCCGCATACTCTCCTGTAAGGACTGGTTTCTGAGAGACCCGGGATACCGATCCATTTTTCTTACTGACTAAATATCCATACTCCATATCTACTTATCTATCATCCATCAACCATTTAATCTACCTCACCTTTTTTAATCCATGCATTGATGACAGGTACTACTGGCTGGAGTGAATCTCACTGTGATAAACACAAGTGTGCAGCCATCTCTTTTCAGCTGCCTTTGGTTCCTCTGAGCCTGTCAGGAGCTTGAAGTTAGTTTGGGCCATATAACACCCATCTCAAACACGAAGGAAAATGGTTGTTTCTAACTTTTTGTCTATTTTAGATTGTTTACATTTTCTCTAAATGTTATCATCACTTGCTAAGCTTTTTTTCAAAGGCTCTCTTGTGATTGTTTTTGCCCTAACCATTTAAAAAAATTTTCCTGATTAGTTTATGTAGTCAGTTTGTCTGTCCTTTTCTGGATTTATCCTTTCATGATACCTAGTTTTTTGAATTCTTCATATATTTTGGACATTAGCCCTTTATCAGATATGTAGTTAGTAACAGTCTTTTTCCATTTTGTAGGCTGTGGCTTTGTCCAAATGATGGTGTCTTTGTAGATCTTAGTGGCTAATCTTGTTCTGTCCAGAAAGTCTTGTCCTGTGCCCTTGAGTTTGTTATTCTCTTGCTGTCTAGTTCAGTGTAGCTGGCCTTATGTTTAGATCTTCCATCCATTTGGAATTGAGTTTTGTACAGGGTGAAAAGTATGGATCTATTTCGACTTTTTCTTCATGCAGCCATCCAGTTTAACCAGCACCATTTGTTGAAGATAATATCTTTCCCCCCATTATTTGGGTTTCTGGCTTCTTTATCAAATATTAGATGTTCATAGGTGTGTGAATTTATGTCTAGGTTTTCAGTTCAATCTCACAGATTAACATGTCTTTTTTGGCGCCAGTTCTGTTCAGTTTTTATTACTATAGCTCCATAGTAAAATTTGAGGTTAGGGATGGTGATAACTCCAGCAGTTCTTTTACTATTTAGGATTGTTTTAGCTAGAGTGTACGTGTGTGTTTCCCTATGAAGCTAAAAATTGTTCTTTCAAGATTTATAAAGAATTGTATTGGAATTTTGATGGGGATTGCATTGAATCTGTAGGATAGTTATTTTTACTAAATTAACCCTACCAAGGAGTATGGGAGATTGTGGTCCCCACCTTTCTCTCTGGAGGCTGTTGGCCACCAGCCTGAAGGGATTTCTCTGAAAGGAGGCAGAGGCTGAGATTAGTGTTTGGCTGGCCAGCTTTGCGTAAGGACAGAATGACCTATGGAGTCAGTTACACCGAAATGAGTATAGTATACTTTATTGATTCAGGGATAGGGTATAGAAGGACTTTTTAAGGGGTAGAGGTGGAAAAAGCTAATTGGTCATAGCATCAAGTGAGCAAGAATGGTTGATTGGTTATAGTACAGCTTCTAATTATCATGCAGGCAGGAATCCAGAGGAGGAACATGTGTGGTGTGTTACACAGCCTTGCAGAGGTCTCTGCACAGGTCACTTTTCAGATGAGGCCAGCCACCTGCATTCAGGGACATTCTCCAGACAAGGAGACAGGGAAGCCCCACTGAGAAAGGGAGTCCCCCCCTTTTGGTCAAGCTCAGAATGTCATCCTGTCACGGGGGACTGCTACCATAATAGCAAGGTTCCCCAACAGGAGACCTTTCCATTTTTGGATATCTTATTTTCTTTCTTCAATGTCTTAAAGTCTTTATAATACAAGTCCTTCCCTTGCTTAGCTATAGGTAATTCATCTCAAGATAGTTTATTTGAGGTTTCTGTGAAAGTTGTTTTCCTGATTGTTTGCTCAGTCCATCCGTCCTTTGTATATAGGAAAGCTACTGATTTTAAAAGTTAATTTTGTATCCAGCTACTTTGCTGAAAGTGTTCATCAGTTGTAGGAATTTCCTGGTGGAATTTTTAGGGTCACTTATGTATACCATTTTGTAATGTGTAAATAAACATCCTTTGGCTTTTCCAATTTGTATCCCCCTGATCTCCTTCAATTGTCTTATTACTATAGTGGCTAAGACTTCAAGTATTATATTGAATAACTATGGAAAGAATGGACAAATTTGTCTTGTTCCTGACTTTAGGGAATTGCCTTTAATTTCTCTTCATTTAAGTTGACATTGGCAATGAGCTTGCTGTAAACTGCCTTTATTATTTTGGGGTATGTCCCTTGCATCCCTAATCTCTCTAGGACTTTTGTTATAAAGAGGTATTTGGTTTTGTTAAAGGCTTTTTCTTCATCTAATGAGATGACCATGTAGTTTTTTCTTTCAGTCTGTTTATAGGGTGGATTACATTTATTGATTTATATGTGTTGAATCATCCTTGCATCTCTGGGGTGAAGCCTACATATTCATGGTGGATTAAATTTTTGATGGGTTCTTAGATTCAGTTTGTAAGTATTTTATTGAGAATTTTTGTATCTGTTTATAAGGGAAGTTGGTTTGTAATTCTTTGTTGAATCTTTATGTAGTTTAGGTATTAAGGTAACTCTGGCCTCATAAAACAAATTGGGCAATGTTTCTTTTGTTTCTATTTTGTGGAATAATTTAAAGAATATCAAGATTAACTCTCTTTTTTTAGAATCTGGTAGCGTTCTGCACTAAAGCTATCTGGCACTTTTTTTTTTTTTTGATTGGTAGACTTTTAATGACTGCTTCTATTTCATGGGACAGGGGGAGGCGTAGGTCTGTTTAAATTGTTTATCTGATTTTGATTTAACTTTAGTAAATGGTATGCATTGAGAAAAGTACCAGATCTATCATATTTATAAAGTCTATTTTAAGCTCTGCTGCAGTTCTCAGGGTTGCTGGACGATAGTGGACACATAGTGTCCTGGATGTAATTGATTGTGGTTTTTTTTTTTTTTACTAGTGTCTAGGAATCCGGATTTAGGAAATTTGTAATTCTAAGTGATGATACCTGCTCTTTGATGGGTTTTTGTTCTATTGCCTTTTCTGGTTCTTAGGAGGGTGTAGTGACTGTGTGCTGCTTGGTAGGAAAATCTTTTTTTTTTTTAAAAGCTTTTTAAAAAAATTTTTTTTAAAGATTTTATTTATTATTATACATAAGTACACTGTAGCTGTCTTCAGATGCGCCAGAAGAGGGCATCAGGTCTCATTATGGGTGGTTGTGAGCCACCATGTGGTTGCTGGGATTTGAACTCAGGACCTTTGGAATAGCAGTCAGTGCTCTTACCCGCTGAGCCATCTCTCCAGCCCGGTAGGAAAATCTTGTGGGGTCTTGCTAGGTGAGGATCCTGGGGTTATTGAGTAAATGTGTTTTTAGTTATTGGGGGTGGACATTAAGGAATGGGGATGAGTTAGGAGAAGAGGTTTAGGGGGTCCACAGGAGGGAGGAAAGCAGGTCAAGGATCTGCATAGTCCTTAGGAATGGAGGCAGAGAATAAGGAGAGGCCAGGAACCGTTGACTGCTACAGAGTTGGGAATGAGACTAGGGATTTGATATGGAGAAGGAGTGAAGATCTGCAGCTCACCTACCTGCTCCACTGGCCTGCTTGCTTGCAACTCTGGCAGATTTAGCTGGAGGGTTTCCAGGGAATGCCTGCTGTAGTTGGTGGCTGGGATAGTAGGACAGGCGGGCAGGGATGAAGGTTGGAGGAAATCTGTGATCCATTGGAGATAGGGGCAAAGGAGAGGGCGAGGCCATAGCAGGTGTTCTGCCATAGATTTGGGAGGTGACACTAGGGGCTTGGGTTTGGAGGAGAGGAAGGAGAGGTGAAGATACACAGGCTGCCTGCTTCCCTGGCTAGAGTTGCCCACAGATTCTCATGGAATGCCTGCTGGAATTGGGGTTCGAATAATGGGATGCGTAGGGAGAAGGAAGTTTGGAGATCTGTGTGAGGCCCTGGAGGTGAGGGCAGAGAGGAAGGGGGAAGCCACAGCAAGTGGTCTGCTCCAGAGCTGGGGATGGGACTGTGGGATTGGATTTGGAGGAGAGGAGGACAAGGTGAAGAAGACCTGCAGGGAGCGTCCTGCTTCCCTCAGTTCTTCACTTCTTTTGGATTTAATTTTGGTTTTGGTGAATCTAGAAATTCATCCATTTCTTTTAGGTTTTCCAGTTTAATGCAGTACAAGTTTTCCTTTTTCCTCTCCCTAATATTATTCTGAATTCCTTTTGTGTCTGTTGTAATGTTTCCCAGTTCATTTCTGATTCTGTTAATTTGGGTCCTTGCTTTTTTATAGTTGATCCAAGGGCCTGTCAGTATTGTCTTCTCAAAGAGCATCTTTTAGGTTTATTGAGTCTTTGTATTGTTTTGCTTCTATTTCTTTAGTCTCTACTCTGCTTTTTAAAAAATTATTTCTTGTCTTGACTGGGCTTGGATTTGGTTTATTCTTGTTTTATCCAAAATCTTGACTCGTATCACTAAGCCATCATTTGTGGCCTTTCTGCTTTAGTGCTATGAGTTTTCATCATAGGACAGTGTGTTCCAGAGGTTTTATTTTTATTTAGTTCCAGAAAGCTTTTCTTTCTTGATTTTTTCCTTTGTTCCAGTCATCATGCAGCAAAGATCTCCATGAGTATTTACTAATTTTTTAAAAAAATGTAAATTCTAAGTTTTATTGGATTGTGGTTAGATAGATTCCAGGAGTGCTCTCAATCTTGTTTGAATTTGTAGATTTGTTTTGTGTCCAAGGATGTGGTTCATTTTAGAAATGCTTCTGTTTGCTACTGAGTATGCGTATTCTTTGGTGATTGGGTCTAATACTCTGTAGATATGTTAAGTCAATTTGATGTATGATATCTATTAAATACTGATGTTCCTTTAATTTTTTTGTTCAGATGACCTGTCTTTTGGAAAAAGTAAGGTATTAAGATCACCTTTTACAAATGGATTGAAGTTAATCTGTATCTTTAAGTACACTAGTAGGTTTTTCTTTTTCTTTTCTTTTTTTTTTAAATACAAAATTGGAGGTTCCACAGTTTGGTCTATTCATGTTTAGGATAGTAATGTCTTCTTGGTTAACAATCCCTGGATTATAGAATAAAGAGTCTCTTTTTATCTCTTCGAATTAGTTTGAAGTCTTGTTTCATCAGATACTAGGTTAGCAATGCCTGATTGCTTCCTGACCCCATTCGACTGGAGCACTTTTGTTCATCCTTTTATCTAAGGCAGTGTCTATCTTTAAAACTAGATGTGTTTCTTGTAGGCAGCAGATAAGATGATGTTCTCTTGATCTGTTCCGCCAGGCTGTCTTTTGATGGGGAGCTGAAGCTCTTAGTACTTAAAGTTCTTACTGAAATGAGTTCACTGTGGTGGTAGTGCTGGTTTCTGGTGCTGTGTTCTCAGCGGTAATAGGTCTTATAATCATGGCTCTTTCTATAGTGTTTCTTCCTGTAGTCTCTCTGCTATGCTCATTCCATTTTCAGTGTGCTTCCTGTATTTGCCTTAGGTTTGCTTTGTTGTACAGGATTTTTAGATTGTTTACCATCATGGAAAGGTTTTTTTGTTCTCCTTCAGTCATGACAGGGCAGTTTTGCTGGGCATATTTTAGTCCCGTTTTGCCATCGTCATCCTTTAGGACTCTGTATTGCTTCAGGGTCCTCTGGCTTTCAGAGTTTCCACTGAGAAATCTGCAGTTATTCTGATAGATTTTCCTTTATATGTGACTTGCAGTTTTTCTCCTGCAGCTTTCAATACACTTTTCATAGGAACTTCTTTCCTGGTCTTGTTTATTTGGTGTTTTGTGTTTTTGTATCTGTTTGAGTGTGTCTTTCTTTCCTTAGTTTGGGGACATTTTCTTCTATGGTATTGTTTAAGATCTGGACATGCCACTGACGTGGGATTATTTCCCTCACCTTAGATTTCAAAGGTTTTTGTTTGGTGTCCACATAACCTATGTGTTCCTTTCCTACCTTTTAATTTTTTTTTCATATTCTGTACTAATCTGGTCTAAATTCTATACTTTGAGACTTGATATTTGATCTGATTGATTCATCGTGTAAGGCTTTCGAATTTCCTAATTGAGATACTATTTTTTTTAAAAATTTCATCTTCATTTAACCTTGAGTTCTCTTCAGCATTTATATTTCCCAATTTCATCCTCTGGTCTCAGACTCTCTTTGTCATTTCCATCAGCTTTGTGTGTTTCCTTGGCTCTTTCTCATTGATTCATTCTTTCTTTGTATCTTATTTAATAAGATTGAATTCTTTGATAAAGGTTATGACTTTTAACTTCTGTGTCTGTCCTGGAGTTTCATCTAAGTAATTCTTACAGGCAAATACTCTTACAGGACTGGTAGGATGTGGAGAGAAGAGACTGACTTCTCATGTTTGCGTTCTTGGGATGAGATGTGGGCATGTGGATTTCTTTTCTTAGTTCTGATTCTGTTATGGGCAGAGCAGGTTGGAACAGAAAAGGGTTGGGTCTTTAGTTTGAAAATGGATGGATTGAAGTCAGGTGGACAGAGGGGACTAGGCTGGCATACACAGTGTGTTTCCTTTTCAAAGAGTGTAGGCTAGGGGTAGATTTTGCTGTGTGAAAAGGTTGACTGTGGCCTGGGAGAGTCCTGTACTTTGAAGGACTGGTAAGGAAGATCTTGCCCCATTACCCCAAATCTAGAGCTCCTTTGCAGTGCAGGTAGGCCAGACTACGCTGGTGCATGGGTTATGGACCCAGGCTAGATTTGACCAGTTGTAGAAAGGCATGGATGGGAGGGAGGTCAGGGTAACTTACTTGGTTAAAACCTGGCAGGAGGATGTGGAAAGTCTGGGTACCAAAGTGGAAGCGTCTCAGGCTTTGTGGGTGGTTGGAGTGGGTCCTGGTGTAAGTCTAGAGATTGGCTGTGGGGCCCACGATAGTCCTTGGATATGTGGGCTATCAAGTAGGATGGTTCAAAGCTGTGTAGGAGTTATCTGTGGGGGGTTGCAGGTAGAACAGGTCCTACCAGAAGCCCTGGCTACATTGTTAGGTGGGAGTGGTCAGTTAGACAAGATGTGGGATACTGTGGAAACCCAAGAGATTCACTACTGTGTAGATGGGAATGGTTGGGGTTAATCAGACTAGGGTGTGAGACCCTGGCCAGATTTGGCTGGTTGGGGAAAAGGTGTGAAAGGGGAGCTCAGGGCACCAGGCTAACCGTGGAGGAAGACAGGGATGTCTTGGTACCAAGTGGGGTAGTAGTTGCCTCACAGGAGGGTTCTGATAAGAGCTTAGAGCTGGGCAGTCAGCAACATCAGCTTCTGAAAAAGTGACTTCCTGGAAGATCACATTTATTGACCTAACTTTGCTGTTATTTGTATGATAGAGTTTACAATAGGCCACAATTGCCATCTTCTCAAGTTTTGGTTGTAATCAATCAAAAAGAATAAACATAATTACATTTTCTCCAATATTCATTCAAATTTCAATTTAAGACTTCATTTCCCCCTCAAATCCTGTGTTTTAAGGTTCTGGATGTAAGAGCTTCCTTCTTGCTGGGGTAATAGATTTTCTGTGACTGAGGAAGTTACACACTTAGTCATCAGTCACCCATGGACTCTCACTGCTGAAAACACCAGGTCTGGTGAGGAACGTTCCTCTTATGTCTTCCTCAGTTACACCTGGGAAGCAAAGAGAGTTTGGATAAAACACCTAAAATATTTTAATATCTACACAGCCATTGTATGTTCCATCTCTTCTGCATCAGTATCATGCCCTATAGTTGTTTGCTTGGAAGAGCCCTTGTTCATGGTCCATCCCAGAGCAAGTCTTAAGAGACCTTCTAGTGCTAAGATGAGTCTCTCTCTTCTTATGCCTTCCTGATAACATTTTTACATTCAGTATCCCATGCGAGCAGAAAAAAAAATCTATGTAAGAAAAGTAATGTGGTTTTTGGTCATTCATAATCCTTTGTATTTTGACAAAGTATGGGGCATATGAGCAATCTGCACAGTCTATGTGAAACATCTATACTTGAAAGTCTGTAAGCCACTTGAATACCACCTGTTTATACACGTTTAAAATATGCTAATTGACTTTTAACTGGTATCCATTAGTTAAAGGAGGTTCAGAACAACTTCTAATTAGGCATTATACGTTATCAAGTACGTCTGATAAGCCTTCCTACCAATCGACATGGCTAAAACAAACTGACCATTTAATTTTTATTTATTCACTTTACATCCTGCTCGCTGCCTCTCCTCCCAGTCACCCCCTCCTACAATCCTGGTTCATCAAGTCTCTGCAGGGCTAGGTGCATCCATTCTCACTAAGGCCAGAGCTAGAAGAACATATCCCATATACATACAACAGCTTTTGGAATAGCCCCTGCTCCAGTTGTTCAGGATCCACATGAGGACCAAGCTGCACATCCGTGTGTGTGTGTGTGTGTGTGTGGCAGGGGTGGGGTGCCTAGGTACCTCGGCAGGAAAGCAAGAACAGAGTCTAGAAGTTGATGGAGCTCTGTGGTGAGGTATTTGGTTAGTGTGTGTGAAGCCCTGGGCTCTACACCAAGAGGGAGTGACTTCAGGCAATGCATTACCAAATCTGTTAGAAAAACCAAATATTAGGAATTAGACAGTTACTCCCTCCTGACTTATGCCAAGGGTCCAGCTCTGTATGCTTTTTGGTTGGTGGTTTATAGTCTCTGAGATCCCCAGGGTCCAGGTTAGTTGACTGTTGGTCTTTCTGTTGTGTTCCTATCTCCTCTGAAGCCCACAGGGTCAGGGACTGGTGCTTGCCCATGGGATGGGTCTCAAGTTGGGCCAGTTATTGGTTGGCCATTCCCTCAGTCTCTGCTCCATCCCTGCTTTCCTTGTAGACAGGATACATTTTGGGTCGAAAGTTTTGTGGGTGGGTTGATGTCCCTATCATTCCACTGGAGTTCCTGCTGCAAACTGTATTTTTAAAGATTTTTGAAAGTGATTCTTATACAAGCCAATCTGAGGTTACCTCCCTAAGAAAAACCTTTTTTTCCACAGGTAAAAGATTATTTTATTTAAAAGCACACGAAAGGAATATGGAAGAACTGTGGGATGCTATGACAAAACTAAACCTTCAAATTGTAGGCATAGATTAGAAAGAAGCGTCCTAAGCCGACACACGTTTATATAGACACAAGAAGCACACAGAACACCAAATAAGAAAACAAATGCTTTACAGTATAATCAGGGTTATACTGATTATATTGAAAGTTAAAAAAGCCACAAGTAATATAAGCTAAGCAAAATTATCTGCTGTAGTTGAAGAAAAAAAATTTCCATGATCCAAACAGTCTGAAGGAATTCCTATCCAATAGACCAAGCCAACAAAGGATACTGGATACAATACTTCAGTCTCCGACTGAAGAAAGGAAGACGCACAGCCAATATACTGTAGAAAGCAAGTGAAGCATGGGGAGGATGAGAGAAAACAACATGAGTGTAAACAACACACACCTTCTCCAGTCACATGACACAGGCTGGCTGAAAGAAGAAGAAACAAAATCCATCTTTCTGTTGTTTTTGAGGCCCCACATTAGAGTAAAAGGATGGAAAACAGTACTTCAGTCTAATGGGACTAGGAGGCTAGAGGTACTGCTATCCTAATATCTGGCAAAACAAACACAAAACTACAGATTAACATCAATCCATTAACAGTGAATCAGAGAAACATTAATTAATGTCATACAACAAATGGACTTATTAGCAGGTATCTACAGAATATTCTACTCAAACACTGAAAAATAATCATTCTACTCAGCAGCCTATAGAAGTGTACTTAAAATAGACCCCATCCTGGGATACAAAACAAATCTTACCAAATTCAGAAAGGTTGAATTCAGTCCTTGTATCCTTTCTGGCCATTATGCTGTAAAACTTAAAATCAACAGCAAACACTCATCATTTAATAATGAGTTGTTTAATCTTAGTGAATGGTTCAGAGAAGAAATCAAAGAAAATGACAAAAACAAACAAAAAGCCCAACAGAACCTCTGGGATACACTGAAAGTAGTCCTATAAAGAAAATTTATAGTTCTGAGTTTAAAAGAGTATCAGAAAGAACACACATAAATGACTTGATGCAACTCAAGAATTTGGAGCAAGGACAAACCAAACCTAAACCCCATAGATGGCAAGAAAATAGGAACAAAACAATAGAATGAATCTAAAAGCTAGTTCTACAAGCTCCATAGATCCTTAACTAACCAAATGAATAGAATCAGAAATGAACAGGGAAACATTACAACACATGCACAATTCCATCGAGGAAGCTAGTATTACCCTAATACTAAAACCATGACCATGTAAAGACATAATAGAAAAGAAAATTATAGGTTAATATTCTAGATGATCATTGATTCAAAAATCCTACTGGTACAGCGACAGACAGGTAGATCAATGGAATAGAATTGAAGACCCAGAAGTGAACCCACACACCTATGGTCACTTGATCTTTGACAAGGGAGCTAAAACCATCTAGTGGAAAAATGACAGCATTTTCAACAAATGGTGCTGGCACAACTGGCGGCTATCATGTAGAAGAATGAGAATT